>NC_052331.1:28105917-28257829 GCF_016432855.1 Salvelinus namaycush
CTTTCTTTCTTTCTTTCTTTCTTTCTTTCTTTCTTTCTTTCTTTCTTTCTTTCTTTCTTTCTTTCTTTCTTTCTTTCTTTCTTTTTCTCCTCTTTCTTTCTCTCTCTCTCTCTCTCTGTCTTTTGTCTCGCTCTCTCCCTCGGTCTCTTTCTCTCTTTCTCTGACACACAAACACAGGCACGCACGCAAGCATGCACACACATACACATACACACACGTGCGCACACACACACACAATTCCTGTGATCTGACAATCTCCTCATAGATGATTTTCAAGTACATAGAATTCATTTGCACATTTTTAGCCAGAGGCCCATGCATCATTCAACACTATTTTTCTGGTGCTTTTTATATTTTTTATCACATATCTCATCATTATTTCATGCCAGGCTATTTATTACAGAACTGCGCTGCGAAGAGAAGGGAGACACATTTACGTCACATTGATCCATACTGGAATACTTACAGTGGGATATAGTGCTGCTCTGACATACTGTGTCAGGCTGTCACTAACTGTAGCTGAGGGGATGCTCTATCATTGATGTACAGCTAGTTATGTCTTGTACCTTATGTTATACATTTGTAATAAGCTATACATTGCATTCGGAAAGCACCACATAATGACAATACCCCAAAATACCCCATAATGCAAATGTGTTAAAAATAAAAAACAGAAATACCGTATTTACATAAGTATTCAGACCCTACATATGTAATAAGCTATAGCTATGCAAACATACGGCATAGGTAAACAGCATTTGATAGAACGCCTCTTGAGGTGCATTTTATTGTGCACGTTGCACTGTGATTGTGAGTTATAATATGGTATAATATTAAATGACACGGTATACATTATACCTTGTATTACAACACGCCAGCACACAACGTATTACACCACAGTAATTACACTATAATGAACATGGTAATGTTGGTGTTGATGATGCAGCTTTTGTTTTTGTTGTTGAAGATGTTGTTGTTGATGATGATGTGGTGATGATAATGATGTTGTTGTTATTGTCTTTACGATATCTGTTATTGTTTGTTCCTGTGCATGCATAGTGGCCCATTTAATGTCCTCAATTGATCAAACCTATCAGCTCGATCTGATAGCTCAGTTTAGGTTCCCTCCGGTCACCTTGACAACCAGGTCTTCCAAGGAGGTTCATCTGATCAAATCCAATTTGGCTTGTGATTCTCCAATGTGGAGTGAACAGCCTGTCAAAACGGAGCAGACATTAGTTGCACTCACTCTTCAGACTACACAATCTGACAGGGCGTCTGCCTCTCACAGTCAAAAATACAGACAGACAGAGAGACAGCCTGATAAACAGAGCAGACAGACAGAGAGACAGCCAGATAAACAGAGCAGACAGACAGAGAGACAGCCTGATAAACAGAGCAGACAGACAGAGAGACAGCCAGATAAACAGAGCAGACTGACAGAAAGACAGCCTGATAAACAGAGCAGACTGACAGAAAGACAGCCTGATAAACAGAGCAGACAGACAGAGAGACAGCCTGATAAACAGAGCAGACAGACAGAGAGACAGCCAGATAAACAGAGCAGACAGACAGAGAGACAGCCTGATAAACAGAGCAGACAGACAGAGAGACAGCCAGATAAACAGAGCAGACAGACAGAGAGACAGCCTGATAAACAGAGCAGACAGACAGAGAGACAGCCTGATAAACAGAGCAGACAGACAGAGAGACAGCCAGATAAACAGAGCAGACTGACAGAAAGACAGCCTGATAAACAGAGCAGACTGACAGAAAGACAGCCAGATAAACAGAGCAGACAGACAGACATACAGTACATACACACACAAACACACAAATACATCTTCCGTAACACCTTATACTCATTGTACTCTCATACACATAAACCTTTTTGCCCAACTTTATATTCTTGAATTGTGCACAAGTATCCTCCAGTTACCATTGAATGGCTTGTCAGTAGCCTGTCTTCTCTACACTAGCCTGTGCAAGACCATCCCTGCAATCTATAACCTGCCACAGTGAAGCAAGGCTACTGACAAGCCTTTCCCATGATGTGAGCCTGTCTGTCTGTCCAGAGGAGACAGTAATTGTGACTGGCTCATTAGTTTATATTAGAGTTGTCTGAAGGTTTATCCGTCTCCCCCACTATTATCTCCTTATCTACCTCACTGATTAATATGTCACCATTTTAATGTGATTAATACGTCAACATTTTTCAACTGTGAGACAAATCATGCTTGGCTTGATTAGAACTAATGTGATATTGTTCTTTATGTGGAGTGACAGTCCGCAACACACTAGCTATATACATGAGATAATATGGACTTGGTGGTAATGTGTGGAACTGTATCAATATAGATGGATTTGTAACTCTGATGGTACTGTTGAGGGTTAGTGCTATCTGGTATACTTGGGATGTTCCTACCCTAAATCCTAACCTTAATGTTAACCCCTACACTTGCCCTAACCTTAACCGTAACCATAACCATAACCCTTACCTAACCATAACCATAACCATAACCATAACCCTTACCTAACCTTAACCTTAACCCTTACTTTTACCTTAACCCTTACCTTACCTTAACTAGGCTACCTGGGGCGTCAGGTAGCCTAGTGGTTAGAGCGTTGGACTAGTAACTGAAAGGTTGCAAGATTAAATCCCCGAGCTGACAAGGTAAAAATATGTTGTTCTGCCCCTGAACAAGGCAGTTAACCCACTGTACCTAGGCTGTCATTGAAAATAATAATTTGTTCTTAACTGACTTGCCTAGTTAAATAAGTAAAACCTTACCTTAACCATTTTTTATGTCAACTTCAATGGGGGAGGGACATTCCAAGGATCCTGGATAGAAATGTTTCTTTATTCCGCACGCACACACACACACACACACACACGCGCATGCACGCACACACACACACACGCACGCACGCACGCACGCACGCACGCACGCACGCACGCACGCACGCACGCACGCACACACACACACACACACACACACACACACACACACGCACACACACACACACACTAACGCCTGAATGCTCTAACACAATGACACAGTGAGATTGATTCAGTCTCTTAAATGGGGCACATCACCATCAGATTGAATAATGTCACATGGGTTCATGCTGGAGAGATTTCTCCACCCTCCCTCCTCTTCTCATCAGCCCAAGTCCTACAACCCTGCAGCTTATACGCTTATATTCTCCTCCTTACATCATCTCCTCATTTCAGCTGAAGTACTATAAAGGGTTAAATGTGTTTTGTTTTCTCATATTGCTCAAGTAGCACTGAGTTGTCATGAAAAATGGGCATCTGTGTTGATAGATAAGTCTTGATATTGATATTGATGATGCATTATGATAACTGAATACCCTGAAAGCAATAACAATCTCATGGTTTGGATCTGGTAGTAGGGTACGGTCTTGTTTGGGCAGGTTTACCATTACAACGCGTGGTCAGAATACCTGTCTCAGAGAATACTCTGAATACTACCAAGGGGAGAGTGGAATACCAGTAGCTGAATGAGGTTGATAACCTTTTGGTTCAGTGTGGATTTGAAAAACACAACATTTAGACAGAACATAATAACTGTGGTCCACTGAATATAGTGGAATAACTGAATATAGTGGAATAACTGAATATAGTGGAATAACTGAAGTTTAGTGGATAAAAATAAATGAGAAGTAAAACCTGTTCTGCCTGCGGTTACGAAACCCCTACCTGTCCCAGACCTGCTGTTTTCAACTCTTAATGATCGGCTATGAAAAGCCAACTGAGATTTATTCCTGATTATTATTTGACCATGCTTGTCATTTATGAACATTTTGAAAATCTTGGCTCTCTCTAATTTTCTCCTTCTCTCTTTCTTTCTCTCGGAGGACCTGAGCCCTAGGACCATACGTCGGGACTACCGGCCGTGGTGACTCCTTGCTGTCCCCAGTCCGCCTGGCCTTGCTGCTATTCCAGTTTCAACTGTTCTGCCTGCGGTTATGGAACCCCTACCTGTCCCAGACCTGCTGTTTTCAACTCTTAATGATCGGCTATGAAAAGCCAACTGAGATTTATTCCTGATTATTATTTGACCATGCTTGTCATTTATGAACATTTTGAAAATCTTGGCTCTCTCTAATTTTCTCCTTCTCTCTTTCTTTCTCTCGGAGGACCTGGGCCCTAGGACCATGCGTCGGGACTGCCGCCCGTGGTGACTCCTTGCTGTCCCCAGTCCGCCTGGCCTTGCTGCTATTCCAGTTTCAGCTGTTCTGCCTGCGGTTATGGAACCGCCACCTGTCCCAGACCTGTTGTTTTTCAACTCTTAATGATCAGCTATGAAAAGCCAACTGAAAATTATTCATGATTATTATTTGACCATGCTTGTCACTTATGAACATTTTTGAACATCTTGGCATAGTTCTGTTATAATCTCCACCCGGCACAGCCAGAAGAGGACTGGCCACCCCTCATAGCCTGGTTCCTCTCTAGGTTTCTTCCTAGGTTTTGGCCTTTCTAGGGAGTTTTTCCTAGCCACCGTGCTTCTACACCTGCATTACTAGCTGTTTGGGGTTTTAGGCTGGGTTTCTGTACAGCACTTCGAGATATTAGCTGATGTACGAAGGGCTATATAAAATAAAATTGATTGATTGATTGAAGCCCAGCAAACAGCTAAAGAACACTAGTTTACTAAATAGGTTCCCCAGTGCAATAACATTATCCAAGTCCAGTGATCTATCCACTGGTTATTAGACTAACTGTTTTGAGATGAATGGTGGTTTACTTGTGTGGCTCACTGCAGAGTAGAGTCATTACCAACCTCATAGCAGTGGAATGAACCAGTATGGCGAGACGTTTGTTCCATTGAGCTTACACTAAAGAACCATGCCCAGGGTGTCCACACACACACACACACACACACACACACACACACACACACACACACACACACACACACACACACACACACACACACACACACACACACACACACACACACACACACACACACACACACACACACACACATACATACAGTTGAAGTCGGGAGTTTACATACACCTTAGCCAAATACATTTAAACTCAGTTTTTCACATTCCTGAGATATAATCCAAGTAAAGATTCCCTGTTTTAGGTCAGTTAGGATCACACATTTATTTTAAGAATGTGAAATGTCAGAATAATAGTAGAGAGAGTGATTTATTTCAGCTTTTATTTCTTTCATCACATTCCCAGTGGGTCAAAAGTTTACATACACTCAATTAGTATTTGGTAGCATTGCCTTTTAAATTGTTTTACCTGGGTCAAACATTTCGGGTAGCCTTCCACAAGCTTCCCACAATAAGTTGGGTGAATTTTGGCCCATTCCTCCTGACAGAGCTGGTGTAACTGAGTCAGGTTTGTAGGCCTCCTTGCTCGCACACTCTTTTTCAGTTCTGCCCACAAGTTTTCTATAGGATTGAGGTCAGGGCTTTGTGATGGCCACTCCAATACCTTGACTTTGTTGTCCTTAAGCCCTTTTGCCACAACTTTGGAAGTATGCTTGGGGTCATTGTCCATTTGGAAGACCCATTTGCGACCAAGCTTAAACTTCCTGACTGATGTCTTGAGATGCTGCTTCAATATATCCACATAATTTTCCTTTCTCATGATGCCACCTATTTTGTGAAGTGCACCAGTCCCTCCTGCAGCAAAGCACCTCCACAACATGATGTTGCCACCCCCGTGCTTCACGGTTGGGATGGTGTTCTTCGGCTTGCAAGCCTCCCCCTTTTTCCTCCAAACATAACGATGGTCATTATGGCCAAACAGTTCTATTTTTGTTTCATCAGACCAGAGGACAATTCTCCAAAAAGTACGATCTTTGTCCCCATGTGCAGTTGCAAACTGTAGTCTGGCTTTTTTATGGCGGTTTTGGAGCAGTGGCTTCTTCCTTGCTGAGCGGCCTTTCAGGCTATGTCGATATAGGACTCGTTTTACTGTGGATATAGATACTTTTGTTTCCTCCAGCATCTTCACAAGGTCCTTTGCTGTTGTTCCGGGATTGATTTGCACTTTTCGCACCAAAGAACGTTAATCTCTAGGAGACAGAACGCGTCTCCTTCCTGAGCAGTATGATGGCTGCGTGGTCCCATGGTGTTTATACTTGCGTACTATTGTATGTACAGATGAACATGGTACCTTCAGGCGTTTGGAAATTGCTCCCAAGGATGAAACAGACTTGTGGAGGTCTACAATATTTTTTCTGAGGTCTTGGCTGATTTCTTTTGATTTTCCCATGATGTCAAGCAAAGAGGCACTGAGTTTGAAGGTAGGCCTTGAAATACATCCACAGGTACACCTCCAATTGACTCAAATGATGTCAATTAGCCCATCAGAAGCTTCTAAAGCATGACATCATTTCCTGGAATTTTCCAAGCTGTCTAAAGACACAGTCAACTTAGTGTATGTAAACTTCTGACCCACTGGAATTGTGATACAGTGAATTATAAGTGAAATAATCTGTCTGTAAACAATTGTTGGAAAAATTACTTGTGTCATGCACAATGTAGATGTCCTAACTGACTTGCCAAAACTATAGTTTGTTAACAAGAAATTTGTGGAGTGGTTGAAAAACGGGTTTTAATGACTCCAACCTAAGTGTGTGTAAACTTCCGACTTCAACTGTACATACATACACACATACACACACACACAATGTATCTACTCAAATAACATTACCATTACATTTTCCATATCAAGTCAACGTAATTATCAAAAAACACATCATGGGATAACTATTTCTGTATGAGCTTTAACATCCTGTTGCTTTAATTTCATACAACCTAGGTGCAGTAATTATCAGTTTGTTTACTCAAGATTCAATAGTAGATTGTGTTGAAGAATGATGAATTTGTTGATGATTGTTCTATACTCAGGGACTGTGTAAACACTAAATGTGGCATGTCATTATGGGCAGGAACAAGGTTATTGCATTCTCAACAGCATCTCATAAACTAGCCTGACAGACTAATAAACTATATGAAGCCTTGCTGAAGGGAAAAAGAGAGAGAAAGAGACACAGAGAGAGAGAGAGAGAGAGAGAGAGAGAGAGAGAGAGAGAGAGAGAGAGAGAGAGAGAGAGAGAGAGAGAGAGAGAGAGAGAGAGAGAGAGAGAGCGAGAGAGAGAGCGAGAGAGCGAGAGAGCGAGAGAGAGCGAGAGAGCGAGAGAGAGCGAGAGAGCGAGAGAGCGAGAGAGAGAGAGAGAGAGCGAGAGAGCGAGAGAGAGAGAGAGAGAGAGAGAGAGCGAGAGAGAGAGAGAGAGAGCGAGAGAGAGAGAGCGAGAGAGAGCGAGAGAGAGAGCGAGAGAGAGCGAGAGAGAGAGAGAGAGAGAGAGAGAGAGAGAGAGAGAGAGAGCGAGAGAGAGAGAGAGAGAGAGAGAGAGAGCGACAGAGAGAGCGAGAGAGAGAGAGAGAGAGAGCGAGAGAGAGAGAGAGAGCGAGAGAGCGAGAGAGAGAGAGAGAGAGAGAGAGAGAGAGAGAGCGAGAGAGAGAGAGAGAGAGAGAGAGAGAGAGAGAGAGAGAGAGAGCGAGAGAGAGAGAGAGAGAGAGAGAGAGAGAGAGCGCGAGAGAGAGAGAGAGAGCGCGAGAGAGAGAGAGAGAGAGAGAGAGAGAGAGAGAGAGAGAGAGCGAGAGAGAGAGCGAGAGAGAGAGAGAGAGAGAGAGAGAGAGAGAGAGAGAGAGAGAGAGAGAGAGAGAGAGAGAGAGAGAGAGAGAGATGCAACAGTCAAAACAGGAAAAAGCAGAATGGCACATCAACCATCAGGATTATTACTATTGCTGTTGCCATGGAAATATCCCTCAAGCACCACTATCTCCATGTCTCTGCTTCTTATTATTGTGCCTTGTGATTGGCCGTCATTGAAACTGTAGTGATTACACTTCTGCGAGATGAGCAAATCCACAGTGCCATGGCAACCAAGTACAATATTCTTAATCATTTTACCTCTTCCATCTTAGATGGAACAGGCTGTCAACCATTGTGATACTGTATATGCTGAGTGGTTCGGTGAAATTCTTTGTGTGCCCGCTGCGACTGTTCACAATAATGTGTGTTGTTGCTGTGTTTCATCTAAACACCATGAAAACACCGTATAACATTAAACACCATTATTCTATTTCGATGGTCTGAACATTGACCTAAAGGAAAGCTAAATATGCTTTTCTCACTTTAATAACCTCACTGTTGATATTTCTTTACTGATGTAAGACAAGGCTTACGCTGACATTAAAATGTTTCCACATTCAGGATCTTAAAGGTGATACGATAATAAAAACAACAACAATAAAAATAATAGTTATTTTTATTGATCAAAACCAAACAATAACTGTGCATATCGTATATTGATCAAATTGGAACACAGGCCCATCCCACCTCCACCACCAGAATCTGTATAGTGCTTAGATGAAACAGGACTTAAGGTGCTTGTGCCAGTCTTCTGAAGTAAAAAGCAATCACCACCTGTGTCTCCCTTTCTTGCTCTTTCTTCAGATCACCTCGTGGCAGACAAGAAGGAGATAATAATATTCTGGCATTCTGATGGCGGGTGTTTGGCGTATAGACGACATCATGCAAAGAAGTTATGTTTTATTAATGCTCAACTGTCAATGTGATGAGAGTCTTCAACAGAAAGGACCATCGATAGCAGGGGAATCTGCATTGATAAATAATGGATTGGGTTGTGTTGTGGTGGGGGGTTGGTACTTTAAGAATGCCTGTCTTTTTTCCATAATGATTCCTGCTTCAAAGGGTTAAAACCCACAAGAACTCTCTATCCTCTCTACACTCTCTATATGGTGCTAAAATATGGCTCTAGGATGAGTTATCGTAACTCCATAAACGAAGATGGCTTCTTGGAGATTCTCCACTACTGTAGAACTCTGACCTTGAGTGCTTAATCAAGCCGTTAGAAGATGTGGCTGTTTGCATTTTTGTCCAACGGGCTCTGAGAGAACCTCAGAGTATATATACGTTAAGAAGCTACTCTGAGAGATGTAATGGCGGTTTGGTAACACAATGAAGGACAAAAAGGTTAAAGATGAAAGGTCAATGCCCTCTGTGTTGCTTATGAATGTGTTATGTTGATTTGATTATGAATGTGTTATGATGATGTTATGGAGGGCCCCAAAGCGTTCCCCATAATTCAAACACTAGGCTCAAATGTGGTTTGGAGAATGACATTAAAACTGGATACTCAAGAGGTTCAGCGGCCTTTTTTGATGGTTCAAGAGCTGTAAATATAGACAACAACCAACAGAGATTCCAACATTCAAATGTACAGTGAGTTCAAATCCTATCTTGAGATTTGTGCATGCAGCTTCAAAGAAATAATGGATTGATGTCAACGAAAGATTTGCGTTGAAGAACCACAAGTCTTAAGTTAACATTTGTCTCTCTAGTAGCATTCGTCCATATACCTCCAGTAAGTATTCATAACCCTTAACCTATTCCACATTTTGTTGTGTTACAGCCTGAATTCAAAATGGATTCCATAGATTTTTTCTCACCCATCTACACACAATACCCCATAATGACAAAGTGAAAACTACATTTTTATTTTTATGTTGCACATTTATTGAAAATTAAATATCTAATTTACATAAGTATTCACACCCCAGAGCCAATACATTGTAGAAGAACCTTTGGCAGCAATTACTGCTGGGAGTTTTTCTGGGTAAGTTTTCCACGCCTGGATTGTGCAACATTTGCCAATCATTATTTTCAAAATTCTTCAAGCTCTGTCAAAATGGTTGTTGATCATTGCTAGACAACCATTTTCAGGTCTTGCCATAGATTTTCAAGTAGATTCAAGTCAAAACTGTAACTGTACTCAGGAACATTCACTGCCTTCTTGGTAAGCAACTCCAGCGTAGATTTGGCCTTGTGTTTTAGGTTAGCGTCCTTTAAATGATTATATTTAACCAGGCAAGTCAGTTAAGAACAAATTCTTATTTACAATGACAGCATACTCCGCCCAAACCCGGGACAATTGTGAACCACCGTATGGGAGTCCCAATAAAAGCTGGATGAGATACAGCCATGATTCAAACCAGGTAATATAGGGACGCCTCTTGCACTGAAATGCTGTGCCTTAGACCGCTGCGCCACTCAGGAGCCTCACCTTCTGAAAGTTGAATTCATCTCCCAGTGTCTGGTGGAAAGCAGACTGAACCAGGTTTTCCTCTAGGATTTAACCTGTGCTTAGCTCCATTCCATTTCTTTTTTATCTTGAAAAACTTCCCAGCCCTTCTTTTGTAATATTTGTATTCTGTACAGGCTTCCTTCTCTTCACTCTGTCAATTCGTTTGATATTGTGGAATAACTATAATATTGTTGCTCCATCCTCAGTTTTGTCCTATCACAGCCATTCAATTCTGTAACTGTTTTAAAGAAGAAGAATGTCGCCGAAGGGGAAGGCTGCCGTTTTATGGGCTCCTAACCAATTGTTTGTAACTTATTTTGTATATAATGTTGATGCTACCGTCTCTTATGACCGAAAATAGCTTCTGGGTATCAGAACAGCGATTACTCACTGCGAACTGGACAAAGATTTTTTCTTTAATGAGTCTGACACGAAGGATATATTGTTGCTCCCGGACCAGGCCCAAATCCCCGTCATTTACATGAAGAAAATAAGGAAATACAGGGGGCGCAGATCAGGGTACCTTGTGTGAATTCGTCGGGGAGTGGGTAACCCGCCTCTACCATTCGTTCTATTGGCCAACGTGCCAATAGTGCCGACTGGAGAATAAACTGGATGAGCTCCATTCAAGACTATCATACCAACAGGACATTAAAAACTCAAATATCTTATGTTTCACCAAGTCGTGGCTGAACGACGACACCAATAATATACAGTTGGCTGGGTTTTCCGTGCATCGGCAGGACAGAACAGCTACGTCCGGTAAGACGAGGGGTGGTGGTGTGTGTCTATTTGTCAATAACAGCTGGTGCGCGATGTCTAATATTAGGTATTGCTCGCCTGAGGTAGCACATCTCATGATAAGCTGTAGACCATGCTATCTATCAAGAGAGTTTTCATCTATATTTTTCGTAGCCATCTATTTACCACCACAAACCGACGCTGGCACTAAGACCACACTCAACGAGCTGTATAAGGTCAAAAGCAAACAAGAAAATGCTCCTCCAGCTCCTAGTGGCCGGGGACTTTAATGCAGGCAAACCTAAATTCTACCAGCATGTCACGTGCAACCAGAGGAAAAAAAACTCTAGACCACCTTTACTCCACACACAGAGATGCATACAAAGCTCTCCCTCGCCCTCCATTTGGCAAATCTGACCATAATTATATCCTCTTGATTCCTGATTACAAGCAAAAACTAAAGCAGGAAGTACCAGTGGCTGTCTCAATACGGAAGTGGTCAGATGACGTGGGTGCTATGCTACAGGACTGTTTTGCTAGCATATGTTCCGTGATTCATCCAATGGCATTGAGGAGTATACCACCTCAGTCACCGGCTTCATCAATAAGTGCATCAATGATGTCGTCCCCACAGTGACCGTACGTACATACCCCAACCAGAAGCCATGGATTACACGTAACATCCGGACCGAGCTAAAGGCTAGAGCTGCTGATTTCAAGGAGCGGGACACTAATCCGGACACTTATAAGAAATCCCACTATGACCTCAGACGAAACATCAAACAGGCAAAGAGTCAATACAGGACTAACATTGAATCCTACTACACCGGCTCTGACACTTGTCGGATGTGACAGGGCTTGCAAACTATTACAGACTACAAAAGGAAACCCAGCCTCAAGCTGCCCAGGGACGAGAGCCTACCAGACGGGCTAAATGTCTTATATGCTCGCTTCGAGGCAAGCAACACTGAAGCATGCATGAGAGCACCAGCTGTTCCAGACGACTGTGTGATCAAGCTCTCTGTAGCCGATGTGAGCAAGACCTTTAAACAGGTCAACATTCACAAGGCCATGGGGCCAGACGAATTTCCAGGATGTGTACTCAGAGCATGCGCGGACCAACTGGCAAGTGTCTTCACTGACATTTTCAACCTCTCCCTGACCGAGTCTGTAATACCTACATGTTTCAAGCAGATCACCATAGTCCCTGTGCCCAAGAAAGCAAAGATAACCTGTATAAATGACTGCACTCACGTCAGTAACCATGAAGTGCATTAAAAGGCTGGTCATGGCTCACATCAACACCATCATCCCGGAACCCTAGACCCATACCGCCCCAACAGATCGCCAGAAGACACAATCTCAATCGCACTCCACACTGCCCTTTCCCACCTGAACAAAAGGAACACCTATGTGAAAATACTGTTCATTGACTACAGCTCAGTGTTCAACACCAAAGTGCCCACAAAGCTCATCACTAAGCTAAGGACCCTGGGACTAAACACCTCCCTCTGCAACTGAATCCTGGACTTCCTGATGGGTTGACCCCAGGTGGTAAGGGTAGGCAACAACACATCTGCCACGCTGATCGTTAACACGGGGGCCCCTCAGGGGTGCGTGCTTAGTCCCATCCTGTACTCCCTGTTCACCCACGACTGCATGGCCAAGCACGAGTCCAACACCATTATTAAGTTCGCAACGACACAACGGTGGTAGTCCTCATCACCAACAACGATGAGACAGCCTATAGGGAGGAGGTCAGAGACCTGCAGTGTGGTGCCAGGACAACAACCTCTCCCTCAACGTGATCAAGACAAAGGAGATGATCGTGGACTACAAGAAAAGGAGGGCTGAACACGCCCCCATTCACATCGACGGGGCTGTAGTGGAGCGGGTCGAGAGTTTCAAGTTCCTTGGTGTCCACATCACCAACAAACTATCATGGTCCAAACACATCAGGACAGTGGTAAAGAGGGCATGACAATGCCTTTTAACCTACATCTATCTAGACTCTTTATTATTATAAAACAAAAAAATGTAAACATTTTCTTAACTCCCTTTTGTTAAAGCTGCATTGTTGGTTAAGGGCTTCTAAGTAAGTATTTCACGGTAAGGTCTACACCTGTTGTATTCGGCACATGTGACAAATAAAATGTAATTTGATTTGATTTTGAAAGTCACCATTGGCATCGTGGTTAAATCCCTGAGTGGTTTCCTTCCTCTCTGGCAACTGAGTTAGAAGGGACACCTGTGTCTTTCTAGTGACTGGGTGTACTGATACCCCATCCAAAGTGTAATTAATTACTTCACCATGCTCAAAGTGATATACCTCCCTTGTCTTTGTGGTTGAATCTATGTTTGAAATTCACTGCTCGACTGAGGGACCTTACAGATAATTGTATGTGTGAGGTACAGAGATGATGTAGTCATTCAGAAATCATGTTAAACACTATTATTGCACACAGAGTGAGTCCATGCAACTTGTTATGTGAAGTGTTGAGCTTGTTGCCATTTTCTATTAATTTGTAAATGTTCTAATAACATAATTCCACTTTGACATTATGGGGTATTGTGTGTAGGCCAGTAACAAACATTCTAAATGTAATCAATTTTAAATTCAGGTTGTAACACAACAAAATGTGGAAAAAGTTCAGTTGTGTGAATACTTTCTGAAGGCACTGTATAGGCTTCATTGTATAAGTGTAACGGATGTGAAATGGCTAGCTAGTTAGCGGGTACGCGCTAGTAGCGTTTCAATCAGTTACGTCACTTGCTCTGAAACCTAGATGTAGTGTTGCCCCTTGCTCTGCAAGGGCCGTGGCCTTTGTGGAGCGATGGGTAACGATGCTTAGTGGGCGACAGTTGTTGATGTGTGCAGAGGGTCCCTGGTTCGCGCCCGAGGTCGGGGCGAGGGGACGTACTAAAGTTATACTGTTACATAAGCATACCCCAGGGCATATCATTCCCTATTTGCAATAGATCCAACTCCAGGACTCCTGATGGTAAAGTGCATTGGCAAAACCACAAGCCATGGCTCTGCTTCCATCTGTCATAGAGCTCAAGGTAAAAGGCTCAAATGTGGCCTGGCTGCATACCTCTGTGAACCCGGCAATTACTGTGGACAACCACATGACCTCACCAGCCTCTGCTCTGCCCCTGTGATTCTAGGACCCTTGCCAGAGACAGAGTTCCCCGTTCCCCCATCCCTCAAAGGCAGTATTCAAGCCCTAGCTTACACTAATATTACCCTGGAAAACATTCTCAGCAAATCCCCACCACCATCCGCCACCATCTTTCTTTTTCTTCTTTTTTCTTCTTTTTTTCTACCCATCATTCTCCTTTACCCTCTACTGTAATTAATGGCAAATAGTCGCTATCCATCATCTCTATCACAAGCACCATTTTGTTATTGGAAGTGGAATATTTCTGAGACAATATTTCTGAGACAAATCAGGGGATGGGTTTGGGTTGATGGGTAATGACCCTGAGGACAGGCTGTCTGCAAGCAGGTCAAATTGGCCCTAATTCACCCATGATGTTTCCATGTAACACCGTGCAGGTTTATCAGGTTAATTTCTCTCACACAGGCTGCTGATAGAAAAGCAACAGGAAGTTAATACGGCAGAACCATAGACTTAAAAATACTTTGGTTTTGACATAGACTGTGTAGGCACTGAAATGAGTAGGATACAAGAATAAACACGACCACATTGGATCAGAAAGAATCTCCTGGCTCAATGATAATGGGTTGCAGAGTAATAGTGTTTCACACATTTGTGCAATGTGCATATATGCCAATACCACTTGACCACAGTAGAACCGCCATGTACAGACAACCGTGCCAATCACTGCTATTACTGTAATGGAAGTACTTTTACTATCAACTGCGCTAAAATTGTACACAGATCTACAATCTTTTACAATCAAAATCATCAGTTACTAAATCCATAAAGTGCAGCAGATGAGATGTGGCGCTGTTATCTGTTGTAATCTTGCAAGAAAACCCATATCGGTGTTCTGTTGAGGGAACCGTAGCTTGTATGTTCTTTACTGTCGCCTCAGTCCTCCAGTCCTCCAGATTGAGCGTATCCCACGCTCCACTGCGCGTGTTTCTGTACCTGTGCCACAGTCAATAAACATGGAAATGACTCTGTGTTGAGATATCAAATCACCTCTTGTTTAAAAGCAGGAAAAAGAGAGGGAAAAATGAAAGATTTAATGAAAAAAGGTGAAAATGATGAGGCAATAAACCTCGGAGAAATAGATTGCTTTGGGTCATCTGGTTTCATTTTGTTCATCTGTAATAATATTGTGTTAAGCTGATTTTGTTTGCACTGAGGTGGTGTACTACAGACTCTTGCTGTCAGAAAAGGATATAACGTAGAACAAGACTGGTCCAGCGGGACTTGAACAAAAAGCCCTCTATATAGGCTAACTGTAGAGCCCAGACTGCCTGGAACCAGTGGAGTAGTGCACAGAACATTGGCTGCTATGAGAAATAATAAACTGTTACTATCAATGCTGCTGAGAATACACAAAACACACTACTGTAACTATGAGAGCTGAGGTTATAGGTTACACTACTACAGTACACCACTGTTGTCAATGTGTACTTTCCATGTTTAACCCATTTGTTCCCACATTTTTTCCCAGACCATGTTAATCTTACGCCATTAGTAACCTAACATGTAATCCATATAGCTCTATTATTATTATTATTATTATATTGAAAAGTATGTACAAAAATATGTTTTATTCTCGGTCACAAATATGACCGATGGGAACATACAGTGCTCTGCCTATAATAACATTAACAGACCCTTTTCCTCAGCCCCAATATCTATGTACCTCAGCCCACTTACCCACACATCTAAACCCAATAACCCACACACCCACACACCTAAACCCAATAACCCACACACCCCAACCCTGTTACCCCCATGCCCTAACCCTGACACCAACATGCCAATACCCTAATATTGATACAATCAAGTACTGATACACCCGTAACCTAGCCCTGAATGCCCTATTTGTTACTCCGAGACCCCAGTTCCTTTGCCAATACACATCATCCCGATTACTTGTCTATCTCAGCCCTGTTACACTCTTTCCTATATTCCCCAGGTCACCAACAGTAACCTATACCCAGCTATTCGCTGCAAACCCCAACCCTGATATTTGCATATCTTAGTCCTGTGACCTGTGACCTGTATACACTAATAGTTTAATAGATAAACTCATAGTACGGCCCCATTATCTTTTTTCCTACCACAAAATTGTTGCCCAAAAGGATTTAAATGGGCAACACAAGTCCATCCAGACCCATTACCTGTATGAGCCTTGTGTATCCCTACACCCCATTACTCATATAAACCAGTAAATCCATGGGCATACTCATATAAACCAGGTAAATCCATGAGCATACTCATAGAAAACAGGTCTGCCACAGTGCCCAAGCCTCAACATTCATATAAACCAGATAAATCCATGGGCATACTCATATAAACCAGGTAAATCCATGGGCATACTCATATAAACCAGATAAATCCATGGGCATACTCATATAAACCAGGTAAATCCATCGGCATACTCATATAAACCAGGTAAATCCATGGGCATACTCATATAAACCAGATAAATCCATGGGCATACTCATATAAACCAGGTAAATCCATGGGCATACTCATATAAACCAGATAAATCCATGGGCATACTCATATAAACCAGGTAAATCCATGGGCATACTCATATAAACCAGATAAATCCATGGGCATACTCATATAAACCAGGTAAATCCATCGGCATACTCATATAAACCAGGTAAATCCATGGGCATACTCATATAAACCAGGTAAATCCATGGGCATACTCATATAAACCAGGTAAATCCATGGGCATACTCATATAAACCAGGTAAATCCATGGGCATACTCATATAAACCAGGTAAATCCATGGGCATACTCATATAAACCAGATAAATCCATGGGCATACTCATATAAACCAGGTAAATCCATGGGCATACTCATATAAACCAGATAAATCCATGGGCATACTCATATAAACCAGGTAAATGTAACGTCCTGACCAGAGTTCTTATGTGTTTTGCTTGTTTAGTGTTGGTCAGGACGTGAGCTGGGTGGGAATTCTATGTTGTGTGTCTAGTTTGTCTGTTTCTATGTTGGGTTAAATGTGTTGCCTGATATGGTTCTCAATTAGAGGCAGGTGTTTGACGTTTCCTCTGATTGAGAACCATATTAAGGTAGGCTGTTCTCACTGTTTGTTTGTGGGTGATTGTTCCTGTGTCTGTGTATACCACACGGGACTGTTTCGTTTGTTCGTTCGTTTTAGGTAGTCTGTTCCTGTTCGTGCGTTCTTCATGTTATTATGTAAGTTCGTTTGTTCAGGTCTGTTGACTTCGTTTATTGTTTTGTAGTTTGTTCTAGTGTTCATAGTGTTTCGTCTTGTTATAATAAATCAGTATGTATTCATCACCCGCTGCGCCTTGGTCCGCTCATTTTTTCCACCTCCCCGCACTGGGCGGGCTAGAGTGAGCATTGAGCCAAGTGCCATGAAGCCGGCTCTACATATCTGGCCTCCAGTACGTCTCCTCGGGCCGGTGTACATGGCACCAGCCTTACGCATGGTGTCCCCGGTTCGCCAACACAGCCCAGTGCGGGTTATTCCACCTCCCCGCACTGGACGGGCTACGGGGAGCATTCAACCAGGTAAGGTTGGGCAGGCTCAGTGCTCAAGGGAGCCAGTACGCCTGCACGGTCCGGTATATCCGGCGCCACCTTCCCGCCCCAGCCCAGTACCACCAGTGCCAACACCACGCACCAAGCCTCCTGTGCGTCTCCAGAGCCCTGTTCCTCCTCCACGCACTAGCCCTATGGTGCGTGTCTCCAGCCCGGTACCACCAGTTCCAGGACCACGCACCAAGCCTCCTGTGCGTCTCCAGAGCCCTGTACGCACTGTTCCATCTCCCCGCACTCGCCCTGGGGTGCGTGCCCTCAGTCCGGTACCACCAGTTCCGGCACCACGCACCAGGCCTATAGTGCGCTTCGAGAGTCCAGTGTGCCCTGTTCCTGCTCCCCGCACTAGCCTTGAGGTGCGTGTCTCCAGTCCGGTACCACCAGTTCCGGCACCACGCACCAGGCCTACTGTGCGTCTCAGCAGGTCAGAGTCAGTCGTCTGTCCAACGCCGCCTGCACTGCTCGTCTGCTCAACGCCGCCTGCACTGTTTGCCTGCCCAGCGCCGTCTGAGCCATCCGTCTGCCCAGCGCCATCTGAGCCATCCGTCTGCCCAGCGCCATCTGAGCCATCCGTCTGCCCAGCGCCGTCTGAGCCATCCGTCTGCCCAGCGCCATCTGAGCCATCCGTCTGCCCAGCGCCATCTGAGCCATCCGTCTGCCCAGCGCCATCTGAGCCATCCGTCTGCCCAGCGCCATCTGAGCCATCCGTCTGCCCAGCACCATTAGAGCCGTCCGCCAGTCAGGAGCCGCTCCACTTCCCATGCTTACCGTGGAGAGCGGGAGTACGGGCAGACACCGTGTTATGCGGAAGAGCGCACGGTGTCTCCTGTACGGGTGCATAGCCCGGTGCGGGTTATTCCACCTCCCCGCACTGGGCGGGCTAGATTGAGCATTGAGCCAAGTGCCATGAAGCCGGCTCTACATATCTGGCCTCCAGTACGTCTCCTCGGGCCGGTGTACATGGCACCAGCCTTACGCATGGTGTCCCCGGTTCGCCAACACAGCCCAGTGCGGGTTATTCCACCTCCCCGCACTGGACGGGCTACGGGGAGCATTCAACCAGGTAAGGTTGGGCAGGCTCAGTGCTCAAGGGAGCCAGTACGCCTGCACGGTCCGGTATATCCGGCGCCACCTTCCCGCCCCAGCCCAGTACCACCAGTGCCAACACCACGCACCAAGCCTCCTGTGCGTCTCCAGAGCCCTGTTCCTCCTCCACGCACTAGCCCTATGGTGCGTGTCTCCAGCCCGGTACCACCAGTTCCGGCACCACGCACCAAGCCTCCTGTGCGTCTCCAGAGCCCTGTACGCACTGTTCCTTCTCCCCGCACTCGCCCTGGGGTGCGTGCCCTCAGTCCGGTACCACCAGTTCCGGCACCACGCACCAGGCCTATAGTGCGCTTCGAGAGTCCAGTGTGCCCTGTTCCTGCTCCCCGCACTAGCCTTGAGGTGCGTGTCTCCAGTCCGGTACCACCAGTTCCGGCACCACGCACCAGGCCTACTGTGCGTCTCAGCAGGTCAGAGTCGGTCGTCTGTCCAACGCCGCCTGCACTGCTCGTCTGCTCAACGCCGCCTGCACTGCTTGCCTGCCCAGCGCCGTCTGAGCCATCCGTCTGCCCAGCGCCATCTGAGCCATCCGTCTGCCCAGCGCCATCTGAGCCATCCGTCTGCCCAGCGCCGTCTGAGCCATCCGTCTGCCCAGCGCCATCTGAGCCATCCGTCTGCCCAGCGCCATCTGAGCCATCCATCTGCCCAGCGCCATCTGAGCCATCCGTCTGCCCAGCGCCATCTGAGCCATCCGTCTGCCCAGCGTCATCTGAGCCATCCGTCTGCCCAGCGCCATCTGAGCCATCCGTCTGCCCAGCGCCATCTGAGCCATCCGTCTGCCCAGCGCCATTAGAGCCGTCCGCCAGTCAGGAGCCGCTGAGCCGTCCGTCAGTCAGGAGCCGCCAGAGCCGCCAGCCAGTCAGGAGCCGCCAGAGCCGCCAGCCAGTCAGGAGCCGCCAGAGCCGCCAGCCAGTCAGGAGCCGCCAGAGCCGCCAGCCAGTCAGGAGCCGCCAGAGCCGCCAGCCAGTCAGGAGCCGCCAGAGCCGCCAGCCAGTCAGGAGCTGCCAGAGCCGCCAGCCAGTCAGGAGCTGCCAGAGCCGCCAGCCAGTCATGAGCTGCCTTCCAGTCATGAGCTGCCCTACAGTCATGAGCTGCCCTACAGTCATGAGCTGCCCTACAGTCATGAGCTGCCCTACAGTCATGAGCTGCCACTCAGTCCGGAGCTGCCACTCAGTCCGGAGCTGCCACTCAGTCCGGAGCTGCCACTCAGTCCGGAGCTGCCTCTCTGTCCGGAGTTGCCCCTCTGTCCTGAGCTACCTCTCTGTCCTGAGCTACCTCTCTGTCCTGAGCTACCTCTCTGTCCTGAGCTACCTCTCTGTCCTGAGCTGTCTCCTTAATCATGTGGGGGCCTTGGGGAGGATTCCTAGGCCAAGGTCGGGGGCGAGGTTCGCCACTCAAAGGACGCTAAGGAGGGGGACAAAGACAGGGGTGGAGTGGTGTCCTTGTCCACCGCCGGAGCCGCCACCGCGGACAGATGCCCACCCAGACCCTCCTCTTGAGTTTTAGGGGTGCGTTCGGAGTCCGCACCTCAGGAGGGGGGGTACTGTAACGTCCTGACCAGAGTTCTTATGTGTTTTGCTTGTTTAGTGTTGGTCAGGACGTGAGCTGGGTGGGAATTCTATGTTGTGTGTCTAGTTTGTCTGTTTCTATGTTGGGTTAAATGTGTTGCCTGATATGGTTCTCAATTAGAGGCAGGTGTTTGACGTTTCCTCTGATTGAGAACCATATTAAGGTAGGCTGTTCTCACTGTTTGTTTGTGGGTGATTGTTCCTGTGTCTGTGTATACCACACGGGACTGTTTCGTTTGTTCGTTCGTTTTAGGTAGTCTGTTCCTGTTCGTGCGTTCTTCGTGTTATTATGTAAGTTCGTTTGTTCAGGTCTGTTGACTTAATTTATTGTTTTGTAGTTTGTTCTAGTGTTCATAGTGTTTCGTCTTGTTATAATAAATCAGTATGTATTCATCACCCGCTGCGCCTTGGTCCGCTCATTCACCACAAGACGACCGTTACAGTAAATCCATGGGCATACTCATATAAACCAGGTAAATCCATGGGCATACTCATATAAACCAGGTAAATCCATGGGCATACTCATATAAACCAGGTAAATCCATGGGCATACTCATATAAAACAGGTCTGCCACAGTGCCCAAGCCTCAACATTCATATAAACCAGGTCTACACTTGTAGTCTCAATATTTTTACAGACCAGGTGTCTAACCCAATATAGATTTTTTTTTAATTGAGACATGTCAGCCCCAATTGTCATAAAAACAGGTGTACTTCAGCACCAATATTCACACAAACCAGGTTTGCACCTGTACTTCAGCTCCATTTTACATATCTATGAAGTCTGCACCTGTGCTTTGAACCCAATTAGTAAACTAAGCCAGGTCTACTGTAGCTTCACCATGCTCAAAGGGATATTCAATGTCTGCTTTTTATTTTTATTTTTACCCATCTACCAATAGGTGCCTTTCTTTGCGAGCCATTGGAAAACCCCCATGGTCTTTGTGGTTGAATCTGTGTTCACTGCTCGACTGAGGGACCTTACAAATAATTGTATGTGTGGTGTACAGAGATGAGGTAGACATTCAGAAATCATGTTAAACACTATTATTAAGCTTCAAATTTGGGAAATTAACACTCTAATTGTGAAATGCAGCTCTGTCTCAAGTTCTGCTGTGTTGCAGTGGTTGCCTTTCCTCGACAGGGATCCAGGTTTTCCTGCGTCTACCTTTCTCAATGACAAGGCTGTGCTCACTGAGCCTGTACTTTGTCAAGGTTTTTCTATGGTTTAGATCAGTAACCATGGTCAAATAGTTAGCCATGGTGTACTGTCGATTTAGGGCCAGATTGCACTGCATTTTGATTTGTGCTTGTGCTTGTGTTTCCCCAATAAGTCATACAGTTTTGTTTTGACTATGTTGTAATTTGGTTTATTCCGATTGATTGGATCTTCTGGTCCTGAGGTTTCAGTGTGTTAGTAGAACAGGTTTGTGAACTCAGCCCCAGGACCAGCTGGATGAGGGGACTCTTTTCTTTGCTCAGCTCTTGGCATTGCAGGGCTTGGTGATGATATGAGAGGGTGTCACTGTATTTTTGATGTTTCTAAACTAAATTGCTCTTTTTTTAGTTTTTATTATTAGTGGATATTGGCCTATTTCTGCCCTGCATGCATTGTTTGTAGTTTTCCTCTGGACATGTAGGAGAATCTTACAGAACTCTGCATGCAAGGTTTCAATTGGGTGTTTGTGCAATTTGGTGAAATCTTCTTTTGCAAGTGGACCCCACACCTCGCTGCCATAAAGTGCAATTGGTTTAATGACACGTTAAATTAGTTGTAGACACATTTTAATAGGTATTTCCATTTGAATTTGTTTTTTAATGGTGTAGAATGCCCTGTGGGCTTTCTCTCTCAGTTCATTCACTGCCTCATTAAGGTATCCAGTTGAGCTTATTTTTAAACCTAAGTAATGTAGTGTGTGCAGTACTCTATATATTTTGTACCAATTGAGAACTTCAGTCTAATTCCATGAGATCTGGATCTTCTCTGGAAAATCATTATTTTTGTCTTTTGGGGGTTTACTGCCAGGGTCCAGGTCTGGCAGTACTGCTCTAGCAGGTCCAGGTTCTGCTTCTAGGCCATGTGCTGTGGGTGACAGCAGACACAGGTCATCCATGAAGAGCAAACATTTAACATCTGAATTGTGGAGACTAACACCAGGGGCTGAGGATTTTTCTAGAATAGTGGTCAATTCGTTGATGTAAATATTGAAGGGTGCAGGGCTCAGAATGCAACCCTGGCGAAGGCCCCACTCCTGGTTAAAGAATTCTGTTATTTTCTTGACAATTTTGATGCTACACGTATTGCCAGTATACATTGATTTAAATATGTCATATGTTTTACCCCCTACACCACTTTCAATAACTTTGTAGAACAGTCCTGTATGCCAAATAGAATCAAATGCTTTTTGGAAGTCGATAAAGCAAGCGTACATTTTGGTATTATTTTTGGTGGACATGTTTATCCATCAGGGTGTGTAGGGTGTAAATATGATCGATTGTGCGATGTTTTGGTATAAATCCAATTTGACTTTTACTCAAGACATTGTGCTTATTAAGGAAGTTTACAACTCTTACATGTATAAAACTACAGAAAACCTTCCCCAGTGTCACGTTCTGACCTTAGTTCCTTTGTTTTTGTCTTTTGTTTTAGTTGGTCGGAGCGTGAGTTGGGTGGGTAATCTATGTTTTCTATTTCTGTGTTGGTTTTCTGTGTTTGGCCTGATATGGTTCTCAATCAGAGGCAGCTGTCAATCGTTGTCCCTGATTGGGAACCATATTTAGGTAGCCTGTTTTCTGTTGGGTTTTGTGGGTGGTTGTTTTCAGTCTTTGTGTGTCTGCACCAGACAGAACTGTTTCGGTTTTAACGTTGTTGTTGTTGTTGTTGTTTTTGTATTTGTAGTGTTCAGTTTTGGATTTATTAAATAAGATGAACACTAACCACGCTGCGCTTTGGTCCTCTCCTTCCACCGACGACAACCGTTACACCCAGGTAACTGTTCACACAAATGCCGCTGTAATTGTTAGGGTCAAATTTGTCTCCGTTCTTAAAGATTGGGGTTATGAGTCCTTGATTTCAGATGTCAAGGAAATAACCTACACTCAAGATCAAATTAAACAGTTTTAATATAGCCAATTGAAATTTTGCACTATTGAATTTGAGCATCTCATTTAGGATGCCATCAGGTCCGCATGGTTTTTTACATTTGAGGGCCTGATGTTTTTTATAGGGCTCCTGGTCAGTAATTGGGGAGTCCAATGGATTTTGATTGTCCTTTATAGCTTTTTCTAATCCATTCAACTTCTCATGAATTTGACATTATTCTGCTTCTGCATCAATTTGAACAGTGTTGTAGAGTGTTTTAAAATGTCACCATTTTGTATCGCTAATTTCTCTAGTTTACATTTTTTTTGGGGGGTTTTTCCAATTTTGCCAGAAGTTGTTTGTGTTTATGGACTCCTCAATTAGTGTTAGCTGCTTGCTGTTGTACTGTTATTTTTTGGTTCTGAGTGTACGAGTTTTATAGAGTCTTAAAGTTTCACAGTAGTAATGGCGTAATTGACCATTATCTGGGTCTCTGTGCTCTGTGTTTATCTCTCTCTCTCTCTGTCTCTCTCTCTTGCTCTCTCCCTGTCTTTCTCTCTCTCTCTTTCTCTCTCTCTTTGTCTCTCTCTCTCTTTGTCTTACACTGTCTGTCTGTCTCTCTCTCTTGCTCTCACTCTGTCTGTCTCTCTCTCTTGCTCTCACTCTGTCTGTCTCTCTCTCTTGCTCTCACTCTGTCTCTCTCTCTTGCTCTCACTCTGTCTCTTGCTCTCTCTCTGTCTCTCTCTCTCTTGCTCTCACTCTGTCTGTCTCTCTCTCTTGCTCTCACTCTGTCTGTCTCTCTCTCTTGCTCTCACTCTGTCTCTCTCTCTCTCTGTCTCTCTCTCTTGCTCTCTCCCTGTCTCTCTCTCTCTCTCTCTCTCTCTCTCTCTCTCTCTCTTTGTCTCTCTCTCTCTTTGTCTTACACTGTCTGTCTGTCTCTCTCTCTTGCTCTCTGTCTCTCTCCTTTTAGACAAATTTGTTTGGCAAATTTGATTGCAATTCATAATCAGACACCTAGGGCCAGACCATATCCCGTAATCCCAAGCATAACAAATTACTAATCAATACATTGATGATAAGCCACCAATGGCTCACAAAGGAGTAGTGAAATAACAGAAGAGCTTTTTTTCAGTAGGATCCATCAATCATCCAGTGTATACATGTCATAAACGGTATAAAGTGCATGATGTTTGACTTGGCTCCGTGACTCCGGTGTGACATTTGAGTTTGAGAACGACAGGAATGTTTTATAAGGGGCAGCTGCATTTACATGCTCCCCTCCCCCCTCCTCCCTTCGTTCCCTTTGGGGTAGAGACTCATGAAAAGTAATACACACAGGGCTGAATGTAGAGAATAGGTTTAATTTATAAACAATGAGGAATAACTTACATGATACAGAGATGAGAGATCAGAAATAACAGATGAGCAAGATCAAGCCAAACTTATTGAACTGAGAACAAGCATAGTTTCCAGAGAACACAAAATAATTTACAGTACATACTGCAATGCAGAGCAGCAGTGATACAGTAGCTTATAGAACACAGGCTAGGTCCATCAAACTTACAGAGCACAACCCATGCAACGTGTCAGTGTGGAGGAGTGTGGTGGTGACTAGTTTGACACTGCATTTTTCTCAGTTAGGCATGACAAAGACAAATTAGTTGGCTAAAGTATAAACATTCTGGCACCCAGGCTCTAGCCTAGTTGCTGTTGCTCAGAAAAAGATTACCGCTCTGCCACAATTCTACCTCTTTTACCAAAGATTATTTTACAGTGATCTTGCTGTTGTAAACTGAGAGTACCATTTCACACTCATGAATAGACATCATTTCTAACAAGCCTCAGGTCTCTATGTGACGTAGTCTGTCCACAAGAGATCAGAGAGGTCTCTACACCAATGGATTACGACACTGTTGAAAATGAGCAGAGCTGGTCCTATGCCCTCACTCACACCCAAACCCAAATGTATACCATGGGTGGCTCAGTATCACACCAACCAGGAAGTACATTTCATATTTGTGTTTTACCATCAGTATCCATGGGTATACTTGTGCAACACCCAGGGTTTGAATGGGACATTGTGTTGCTGCCCCCTCCAAAGAGAGTGGGCTCAATAGCAGGCTATTTTCTGGGTCCCTGCCCTCACACAATCACACATCAGCTCCAATCTGTCCCTACGATGCTCTGCTGCACTCCAGGAATGGCCCACTCCACTCAGGCCTCAGCTGCAGTCAACCCCTGCTATACAGTATAGTTTTAAGTTTCAAGTTTTATAAGTTGTATGTACAGGAAACACATGTCCAACGAAATGCAGGGTGGGGTCAGTAACCTCCTCACAGATACCTGGGGTATGTACTCACGTAATACATACACATGTATGCAGGTACACACGCCCGTACACTCCCCTATGTATTTATTTGGACAGTGAAGCTAAAACGTATAATTTGGCTATATACTCCAGCATTTTGGGTTTGAGATCAAATGTTTCTTTTGAGGCGACAGAACAGATTGTCACCTTCTATTTGATGGTATTTTCATACATACGTTTTGCCGTTTAGAAATGAATGCACTCCATGTATCTAGTCCCCCCATTTGAAGGTGTAATAAGTATTTGGACAAGTTCACTTATACTGTATTCAATTTGGTCAAAAGTTTAGTATTTGGTCCCATATTCCTGGGACCAAATTCCATATTCCAGTATAAGTGCACACAATGACTACATCAAGTTCAAATCAAGTTTATTTTATATAGCCCTTCGTACATCAGCTAATATCTCGAAGTGCTGTACAGAAACCCAGCCTAAAACCCCAAACAGCAAGCAATGCAGGTGTAGAAGCACGGTACATCACGCTTGTGACTCTACAAACTTGTTGGATGTATTTGCAGTGTAACGTCCTGACCAGAGTTCTTATGTGTTTTGCTTGTTTAGTGTTGGTCAGGACGTGAGCTGGGTGGGAATTCTATGTTGTGTGTCTAGTTCGTCTGTTTCTATGTTCAGCCTGATATGGTTCTCAATCAGAGACAGCTGTCAATCGTTGTCCCTGATTGAGAATCATATATAGGTGGCTTGTTTTGTGTTGGGGATTGTGGGTGGTTGTTTCCTGTCTCTGTGTTTGTGTTCTGCACCAGCTAGGACTGTGACGGTATGTTCTTTTGTTATTTTGTATAGTGTTTTTGTTTTGTCCATTCAATTCATTATGTCAAATTACCACGCTGCACATTGGTCCTCTGATCCTTCTCGCCTCTCCTCGTCTGAGGAGGAGGACGAAGTAGACTGCCGTTACAGAACCACCCACCTAACCCGGATCAAGCAGCGTGAGAACGGGCAGCAGCGACAGCAGCAGCGGTACCAGGAGGAATGGTCATGGGAGCAAATATTGAACGGAGAAGGACCCTGGGCTAAGGTTGGAGAATATCGCCGCTCTCGGGAAGAGATGGAGGCAGCTAAAGCCCAGGAGCGGTGGTATGAGGAGGCAGCACGGAAGCGTGGCTGGAAGCCCGTGAAGAAACCCCAAAAATTTCTTGGGGGGGGGGGGGGGCTAAAGGGTAGTGTGGCGAAGGTAGGTAGGAAACCTGCGCCCACTTCCCATGCTTACCGTGGAGAGCGGGAGTATGGGCAGACACCGTGTTATGCGGAAGAGCGCACGGTGTCTCCTGTACGGGTGCATAGCCCGGTGCGGGTTATTCCACCTCCCCGCACTGGGCGGGCTAGAGTGAGCATTGAGCCAAGTGCCATGAAGCCGGCTCTACATATCTGGCCTCCAGTACGTCTCCTCGGGCCGGTGTACATGGCACCAGCCTTACGCATGGTGTCCCCGGTTCGCCAACACAGCCCAGTGCGGGTTATTCCACCTCCCCGCACTGGACGGGCTACGGGGAGCATGCAACCAGGTAAGGTTGGGCAGGCTCAGTGCTCAAGGGAGCCAGTACGCCTGCACGGTCCGGTATATCCGGCGCTACCTTCCCGCTCCAGCCCAGTACCACCAGTGCCTACACCACGCACCAGGCTTCCAGTGCGTCTCCAGAGCCCTGTTCCTCCTCCACGCACTCTCCCTGTGATGCGTGTCTCCAGCCCAGTACCTCCAGTTCCGGCACCACGCACCAAGCCTCCTGTGCGTCTCCAGAGCCCTGTACGCACTGTTCCTTCTCCCCGCACTCGCCCTGAGGTGCGTGCCCTCAGCCCGGTACCACCAGTGCCGGTACCACGCACCAGGCCTATAGTGCGCATCGAGAGTCCAGTGTGCCCTGTTCCTGCTCCCCGCACTAGCCTTGAGGTGCGTGTCTCCAGTCCGGTACCACCAGTTCCGGCACCACGCACCAGGCCTACTGTGCGCCTCAGCAGGTCAGAGTCGGCCGTCTGCCCAACGCCGCCTGCACTGCTCGTCTGTCCAGCGCCGTCTGAGCTGCCTGCCTGCCCAGCGCCGTCTGAACTGCCTGCACTGCTCGTCTGCTCAACGCCGCCTGCACTGCTCGTCTGTCCAGCGCCGTCTGAGCTGCCTGCCTGCCCAGCGCCGTCTGAACTGCCTGCACTGCTCGTCTGCTCAACGCCGCCTGCACTGCTCGTCTGCCCAGCGCCGTCTGAGCTGCCTGCACTGCCTGCCTGCCCAGCGCCGTCTGAGCTGCCTGCCCAGCACCATCTGAGCCATCCGTCTGCCCAGCGCCGTCTGAGCCATCCGTCTGCCCAGCGCCGTCTGAGCCATCCGTCTGCCCAGCGCCGTCTGAGCCATCCGTCTGCCCAGCGCCGTCTGAGCCATCCGCCTGCCCAGCGCCGTCTGAGCCATCTGTCTGCCTAGCGCCATCTGAGCCATCTGTCTGCCCAGCGCTATCTGAGCCATCCGTCTGCCACGAGCCATTAGAGCCGCCCGTCTGTCCCGAGCCATTAGAGCCGTCCGTCAGTCAGGAGCCGCTAGAGCCGTCCGTCAGTCAGGAGCTGCCAGAGCCGCCAGCCAGTCAGGAGCTGCCAGAGCCGCCAGCCAGTCAGGAGCTGCCAGAGACGCCAGCCAGTCAGGAGCTGCCAGAGACGCCAGCCAGTCAGGAGCTGCCAGAGACGCCAGCCAGTCAGGAGCTGCCAGAGCCGCCAGCCAGTCAGGAGCTGCCAGAGCCGCCAGACAGTCAGGAGCTGCCAGAGCCGCCAGACAGTCATGAGCTGCCCTACAGTCATGAGCTGCCCTACAGTCATGAGCTGCCCTACAGTCATGAGCTGCCCTACAGTCATGAGCTGCCCTCCAGTCATGAGCTGCCCTCCAGTCATGAGCTGCCCTCCAGTCATGAGCTGCCCTCCAGTCATGAGCTGCCCCACAGTCATGAGCTGCCCCACAGTCATGAGCTGCCCCACAGTCATGAGCTGCCACTCAGTCATGAGCTGCCACTCAGCCCGGAGCTGCCACTCAGCCCGGAGCTGCCACTCAGTCCGGAGCTGCCACTCAGCCCGGAGCTGCCACTCAGTCCGGAGCTGCCACTCAGTCCGGAGCTGCCACTCAGTCCGGAGCTGCCACTCAGTCCGGAGCTGCCATTCAGTCCGGAGCTGCCATTCGTCCTGAGCTACCTCTCTGTCCTGAGCTACCTCTCTGTCCTGAGCTACCTCTCTGTCCTGAGCTACCTCTCTGTCCTGAGCTACCTCTCTGTCCTGAGCTACCTCTCTGTCCTGAGCTACCTCCTAAATCATGTGGGGGCCTTGGGGAGGATTCTTAGGTCAAGGTCGTGGGCGAGGGTCGCCACTCAAAGGACGCTAAGGAGGGGGACAAAGACAGTGGTGGAGTGGTGTCCTCGTCCACCGCCGGAGCCGCCACCGCGGACAGATGCCCACCCAGACCCTCCCCTTGAGTTTTAGGGGTGCGTTCGGAGTCCGCACCTCAGGGGGGGGGTACTGTAATGTCCTGACCAGAGTTCTTATGTGTTTTGCTTGTTTAGTGTTGGTCAGGACGTGAGCTGGGTGGGAATTCTATGTTGTGTGTCTAGTTCGTCTGTTTCTATGTTCAGCCTGATATGGTTCTCAATCAGAGACAGCTGTCAATCGTTGTCCCTGATTGAGAATCATATATAGGTGGCTTGTTTTGTGTTGGGGATTGTGGGTGGTTGTTTCCTGTCTCTGTGTTTGTGTTCTGCACCAGCTAGGACTGTGACGGTATGTTCTTTTGTTATTTTGTATAGTGTTTTTGTTTTGTCCATTCAATTCATTATGTCAAATTACCACGATGCACATTGGTCCTCTGATCCTTCTCGCCTCTCCTCGTCTGAGGAGGAGGACGAAGTAGACTGCCGTTACATGCAGCTTGTTTTGGTTGTGTTTCAGATTAGTTTGTGCCCAACATAAATTAATGGTAAGTAATGTATTATGTCATTTTGGAGTCAGTTTTATTCTAAATAAGAATAGAATATGTTTCTGAACACTTCAACATTAATATGGATGCTACCATGATTATGGATAATCATGAATTAATCGTGACTAATGATGAGTGAGAAAGTTACAGACGCATAAATATCATACCCCCCCAAAATGCTACCCTTCCCTGGTATTGGTAATGGGGAGAGGTTAGCATGTGTTGTGGTATAATCTTTTTGTCTCTAACTTTCTCCTTATTGTTATTTTATTGTGTTACTATTTCCTTTTTTATCTTATTTGCTCGTTTTAATTTTCGTACTTTTTAACTCTGCATTGTTGGGAAAGGGCTCGCAAGTACGTATTTCACCTGTTGTATTCGGTGCAAGTGACTAATACAATTTGATTTGATCATGTTTAATTGGTATGCTTCTAATCGTTAAGGACTGGGGTGTTTTTTAGGATAAAAAAGAAACGGAATGGTGTAAGCACAGGCAAAATCCTAGAGGAAAACCTGATTCTGTCTGCTTTCCACCATAAACTGGGAGATTAATTCACGTTTCAGTTGGACAATAACCCAAAACAAAATGCCAAATCTACACTGGAGTTGCTTACCAAGAAGACAGTGAAAGTTCCTGAGTGGCTGAGTTAAAGTTTTCACTTAAATCTGCTTAAAAATCCATGGCAAGAAATGAAAATGGTTGTCCAGCAATGATCAACAACCAATTTGACAGAGCTTGAATAATTTTTTTAAAGAATAATGGACAAATATTGTACAATCTAGGTGTGCAAAGCTCTTAGACTTACCCAGAAAGACTCACAGCTGTAATCGCTGCCAAATGTGCTTCTAACGTGTATTGATTCAGGGGTGTGAATACTTATGTAAATGAGATATTTTTGCATTTCATTTTCAATAAATTTGCTGAAATTTCTAAAATCATGTTTTCACTTTGTTATGATGGGGTATTATGTATACATGGGTGAGAAGAAAATACAATTTAATCAATTTTGAATTCAGGCTGTAACACAACAAAATGTAGAATAAATCAAAGGGTATGAATACTTTCTGAAGGCACTGTAATCTGAAACACAACCAAAACAAACTGCTGTACAGTCACAAGCCTGATGTAGTCATTGTGTGCTAGGAATATGGGACCAAATACCAAACTTTTGACTACTTTAATACACATATAAATTAATTTGTCCAAGTACTTATGACACCTTCAAATTGGGGTACTAGATACAGATGTAAGATCTTAATTTGATCACTCTTTTGTTGCTGAGAATTTTCCTGCACGGCAGGAAATGCAAATGTGTATTGTATTCTAGGATTAAAAAGGCTTCTAAAGTTTGAAATTTCCACTTAAAAATTTCAGACTAGATTTGCTGTAACAAAAAATGTATCAGACCCTAAAAGAAAATCGTGGATTATAATCAACAGAATAATTCACATTTCCTGTTGCTGCAGGATTATTTTCCTGCTTTAGCACACTGGCACAAATTAAGATCCTATGCCAAGAGCATGCTGTGAAGCATTTATTTGGGCTGCAATTTGAGACTGGTAACTCTAATGAACTTATCCTCTGCAGCAGAGGTAACTCTGGGTCTTCCTTTCCTGTGGCGGTCCTCATGAGATTCAGTTCCATCATAGCGATTGATGGTTTTCGCGACTGCGCTTGAATAAACTTTCAAATTTCTTTACATTTTCCAAATTGACTGACCTTTATGTCTTAAAGTAATGATGGATTGTCGTTTCCCTTTGCTTATTTGAGCTGTTCTTGCCATAATATGGACTTGGTCTTTTACCAAATAGCACTATCTTCTGTATACCACCCCTACCTTGTCACAACACAACTGAAACGCATTAAGAAGGAAAGAAATTCCACAAATTAACTTTTAACAAGGCACACCTGTTAATTGAAATGCATTCCAGGTGACTACCTCATCAAGCTGGTTGAGAGAATGCTAAGAGTGTGCAAAGCTGTCATCAAGGCAAAGGGTGGCAACTTTGAAGAATAGCAAATATAAAATATATTTTGATTTGTTTAACACTTGTTAAGTTACTACATGATTCCATATGTGTTACTTCATAATTTGATGTCTTTACTATTATTCTACAATGTAGAAAATAGTCAAAATCAAGAAAACCCCTTGAATGAGTACGTGTGTCCAAACTTTTGACTGATACTGTACATTTATAGTCTCTTCACTCTGTCCAGCTTGCTAAAAGTCATCGAAATGAAAGCTAGTCAACAGTCAGGAACCATAGAAAATTCCAAAAGCGTTTTTTTAGCAAATCCTGATGGCGATGAAATATGATACATTTTATGTGCCGCCCCCCCGGACCTCAGTGAAGACCCAATGCGACATGCAGGGAAATAGAGTTTGACACCCCGGGCCTAGCTATTACCAACCTATTAGATACTTATACCTATCTACACTCATTTCCCCACCTCAAAGAGTAAGGATCGGCCATCATTACCTGTCATTACACTTTCATTACCACACTTGGTTTGCTGTAATGTGAATGACTGGGTACAGAATAACATTGGTGTAATGTTATGGCAGCTATAGCTTACCAAGGTCAGAGTCTCTCCTCCTCTTCTGTGTGTGGAGACCTGCCCATCTGTTTGGCTTCTGTCTCTATTGTCCAAACAACTTGAGTCAAAAGGGTCACGTTAAGAGGTACATCAATAAACCTCTGAATGTGCGCAGAACAATAGAAGACCCCATCGCTGAACTATGGTCAGTATCTCTGCGTAAAACATCATCTGCTCTATGGAGATACATCTATTACCCCCTGAGAGAATGCTGAGGTGGACAAATAGGAGGATACTCCGAGTCCATAGTCATGTCATAAGAAGGAATTCCCCTCGACCACGACCACAAATTGGGGTAAGTAAACATGCTTTCCCATAGAAGAAATAACAAAACATGCCGAAAGTTGCTGTATTGTTCAATGTATATGTAACCAGGTCAAAAATCCCAACCTGCGGTTCACAATGCTCCCATGTAGGGAAATAGAGCCTGCAAGAAGAGCCCTGTGGATTCAGGCTATTTGGCATGGCATGGAGGAGTGGGAAATTAAGAGACCCAGGGTCCAAGTAGGCCATACGTAGCTATGTGTGTATGGAAACATTTCATCACAGGTAAGACATTTCACTTGTTTAGTAAAGTATTTTTGTAATTCCACTCACTAGTTGTAGCTCCATAGTCAGTTTGTTTGTGTTGTTGGTCTTGGATACCTTAATGTTCTGGTCGGTAGCTAGCTAGCACTCATTCTCGTGGCAATGTTGAAAAGTCATCTTTCAACATGTTCTTAAATGTAGTTTTGTAATTGACTAAAGCAAGCAGACAACATGTGTTTCAAAAAGGTCAAGTTTTTGCTGTAATCCAATGGGGTAACCTAGGTAACCATAGGTTGTTTTCCCCACAGGCAGGTGGGCCACACATTCTATCTAATACCGACTGGGACTATACTCTGAGTCTATATTATTTTTCTTGTTGTCTGCTTGTTTTAGTCAATTACAAAACTACATGTAACACGTCCCTGTTTTTGACTTGGTGGGAGATCTGTCGACGTGCTCTTGGTCGGGGCGCTTGACCCTGGTTGCTCCTGTGGATCGCTCTGGATGGGAGTCTGTTAAATGACTGAATATAATGTAAATGTTGAGCGGCGTCACTGCAGGTAGATTGTATGTTCCAATAACAAATAAACACAGGACTAAGATTTGTATAATTAACCCAAGATAGACCAGATCCTGTTGTTTCCAATGGGAGCAAATTAATCATAGAGGGCTCCTGAGTGGCGCAGCGGTCTAAGGCAATGCATCTCAGGGCTAGAGGTGTCACTACAGACCCTGGTTCGATCCTGGGCTGTAGCACAACCGGCCGTGATTGGGAGTCCCATAGGGCGGCGGACAACTGGCCCAGCATTTTCCGTGATAGGCCGTCATTGTAAAAAAGAATTTGTTCTTAATTGACTTGTCTAGTTAAATAAAAACATTCAAAGAACAAGCAAAGAGGTGGGCATAGGCAAACATGAGCTAGTGAGATCCTAATGGCACATTCTAGCATTTATTTGCACATTTCCGTTGGGAACGTTTACTCTGTGAAGTGGGCGTCTGCAATAACTCAATTCGCCCTTGAACTCCTTCTAAACAAGCCAATTTTTAAAAACTTTGGCAAAGGGTAAAGTCTACAAAACGCAGTCCACTCTGTTTGTTACAGATCTAGTTTTGAAACAGAAAACTGTATGGAAATCAAAGGTTTAATCGATGAGAAAATGTGCAGAATGTCGGCCAAAATCCATCACGCTCCATTTTCTCCCACTGCCGGCCACTGGGCCACTGTATATTCGAGGAAATAAGCACCTTGCTCTTGCTTACTGGATATAAAATAGGTTACAGCGTTTTCAATGAACTGGAGCGGAAGTTTGAATGGTGAGAGCTTATCTGGCATGATGTGGTGGTCAAAATGCAATAAACATGAATCCTCTTTTCTCCTGACGCCCAATGCTTATGTTTACAATGAAATGTACTAAGTCAGAATGCCCAAAGTTAGAATGTATCCAATAAAATGTATGAATTAGAACGTTTTCCTATCAGTCTAATTTGCATAAACATTGTGATTGGATGATAGCTTTGAGGGTTATCGAACCAGGACCAAATCTTCTAATCTCCTTGAGCTCATTAATGATAGAACGTTCATATTTGAAGATTGCCGAAAGGCCAGTCTCTTTGGCAAATGACAGGAGTGGCAAGGAGTGGAATTTAATACCTGAACAGAGATGGCAACCAGGCTAGTGCCTGGATGCCTTTTTTCCTTACTCAGTGAGAGAGCAACTAGTGAAGTGAAGGTACACTGTGCTATACAATTGCAATCTCTTGAGGATGCAAGAGGGACATTTTACGACAGAAAGGCTCAATTTTAATTCTCTCTCTTTTCTCCTCTCTCTCGCTTTATCTCTCTCTCTCGATCATATAATATTGTAGCTTTTTCTATCCTCCCTCTCTGTGAGAGAAGAAGAAACTGAACAATAGAAGAAATGTCAGACGAGATGTTCCATCATCTCCAATAGTCTCTCTCGGTGGGTGAAAAGCCACAGCTGATAAGACAGTTAGATGCTCTGTGGCCCGGAACATTCCCCCTGTCTCCCCTCTTCTCCTCCATATCCGCTCTCCATGCCTCTCCATCTCTGTACTGCTGTAGTTGATACCAGGTTCTCGCAGGATTGGATTAGAGTGCCCCCAGCTGTTTCACTGAAGAACTGCAACTCAGATACATAAGTAAGGAAACTATGGAGGCAATTGCTGTGAATGATGCATGCACACAGGGGCGCTGCCAGGGATTTTGGGCACCATGAAAAGATATCACATTGGGCCCCGCCACACCAACCCTGCGCAATTGCTGTAACCACACACCTCCAGAACCCAATCAACCCATTCAAAGCTTTAAATAACTACCTTTGCAGGCTTGCAACTCTCTTGTAGTCCAATATTTACTGTACGATATTTACTGACAGTGAGCTGTGAAAATATAACACTGCGCAGACATGCATGCAGCATTCTGCATACAGTGGAATTCACTATTTGATGCAGGACTGATACACTCTATAAGAAATGTGCAAAAGACCATCTTTTACAGTCTAAATGTAATTTTAATGGTAAAATTCTTGAATGGAAAATTCTCAACATTAATGAATAACTTAAAATAAATATAACTTAAATATACATTAACCTCTTCAATTAAAATAAATTAACATCATCATCTATAGAATAATATAACAAACAAAATAATAAAATCAGTAGCAGATTTTTGAACTAGAAAATAAGCAGCTGTAAAAGTGGAAATGGAAAACAAAATGGAAATGAAAAGGCCTGATGGTGGCGCTAGAGGAAAGGTCAAGTGGTCATCAAATCAATAGGTTTCTTCCACTCTGGGTCTTGATTGTGCACAACTAATTTCATGGCAATCCAGCCATTACTTGAGATATATCTTGTCCTCAGTCTGTTCTCAGTCTTGTTCTCAGCTTGTGGGCATCATGTGTATAGTGATCCAATATCCATAGCCATGCCATTTAACAGTTATCACTGGCCCTTGCTCAGCCTTACTCACCAAGAGCCCAGCACAGAGCCTTCTTGCTAGCAATGTCTTTGAAGTCCAGCTTTCTAGCTAACTGACTTTCAATGGACAGCATGGCAAGACTGCAAAGCCTGTCCTGGGACATAGTGGACCTCAAATAGTTTATCAATTTTAGCTTACTGAAAGCTCTCTCGCCATCAGCAACAGTCACAGGCAGTGTGCAAAATATACATAAAGCAATGCACACTTCTCCAAAAATGCTTTGCAGCTGCATCTTACAAATTGTATTCAGGGGACCAAGCGGGGACAAGTTAGGGGGGAAAGTGGCAGCATATACAGTGTTCAGGTGTCTTACTTCGTTTTGAAACTCAGGTGTAAGATCTCTGGAATACTTCATGATCAGTGGTTGGCACACAGAAGGGACTTTATCCTCACTAATCTGCCCAACTTTCAGAACAGCAGAAAATGATTCTACAATTTTTGCAGTGGTGTGGAACCTAGTGTCCAAGTCACTTATGATGTTGTCCATAGCAGTAAAAAACACTGTGTTCAGAAACACCGTTGCTGCACTGTCCTGAGCTGTCTCCTCTTCAGAGGTCTCATCATGGAATCTCTTCCTTTTCCTCTGGCGGCTATGTTCCGTGCTAAATTGAGGTGCAACATACATTTGCGTAACAATCAGTGTTGCCTCAGACAGGAGAGACTTCCATCTCTAAGAGTCTGCATCTCTTCCTTTAAGGCTCTGATATTGGCAGCCTTTGTGTCAAGTGAGATTTTTCCTGACTGGAGAATCACATTCCTGTCCTCAATGCATTGCAGTACCTGCAATTTTGCCAACTGACATGTCATTCAACACAATGCTGCTCACCTCCTTCAGTTGGGAGTAGGGCTGGTTCAGGGTTATGGGGATGGGGAGACAGGGCTGGTTCAGGGGTATGGGGATGGGGAGAAGGGCTGGTTCAGGGGTATGGGGAGACAGGGATGGTTCAGGGGTATGGGGATGGAGAGACAGGGCTGGTTCAGGGGTATGGGGAGACAGGGATGGTTCAGGGGTATGGGGAGACAGGGATGGTTCAGGGGTATGGGGATGGGGAGAAGGGCTGGTTCAGGGGTATGGGGAGACAGGGATGGTTCAGGGGTATGGGGATGGGGAGAAGGGCTGGTTCAGGGGTATGGGGAGACAGGGATGGTTCAGGGGTATGGGGAGACAGGGATGGTTCAGGGGTATGGGGATGGGGAGAAGGGCTGGTTCAGGGGTATGGGGAGACAGGGATGGTTCAGGGGTATGGGGATGGGGAGAAGGGCTGGTTCAGGGGTATGGGGAGACAGGGATGGTTCAGGGGTATGGGGATGGAGGGACAGGGCTGGTTCAGGGCTATGGGGATGGGGAGACAGGGCTGCTGAGCCTGAAGCTACATGTGTCGGGCCTGGCACCAGGCAGGGGCAGAGACAACTGATTTAGTATGAATAGCTTGCTAAAAGTTTGCCTGCATTGATTAAATGTCGGCTAAAATAGGAGTGAAATGTAAACACTCAGAATTTTCTGTGAAGATATTAAGTAACTAATGTTACGGGAGCAAAAGTAGCCTTTCACGATGGACTAAGCTAACAGGTTAATTTCCACCACTCACGGACTACACCCACCTTCCTTTGTGACAAATATTCTCTCCTGTCTTTCTTTTCTTTCTTTTCGTTTTTGGAAGCCAGAATACAGAGGCTCTCTGGATGTTTACTTTTTGCCAAAAACAAGAAAAGAAAAAGAAACCGTTAGTTTTATTAGTATTAGTATTAGAAAATATTATATTCATGATGATAGTTTAATAATTTAATATTGAAAAAAATGTACCTAATGTTCTAATAATTTAGGACCCCTGTCAGTGTAATGAGTGGCTGAGAGTCGGGAAGCAAATACAGGGAGTGTTTCAATAAATAAACAAAACAATAAACACGAAACACAAACAACGCACCGACATGAAAACAGGGTCATTAACACCTGAGGAAAGAACCAAGGGGAGTGACAGATATAGGGAAGATAATCAAGGAGGTGATGGAGTCCAGGTGAGTGTCATGAGGTGCAGGTGCGCAAGACGATGGTGACAGGTGTGCGGGATAATCAGCAGCCTGATGACCTATTGGACGGAGTGGGAGAATGTGACAGCACCCCCTCCCCAACATGCGGCTCCAGCCGCAGGACACCGTCAAAGGGGACGAACCCGGGGATCAGGAGTGGACCAGTCACCCCTGCTGATGCGCGAGAACCTGTCACGCTGGGGCGCGGGAACCTGACAGATCGGTTGAGGCAGGGGAACCTTGCGATCCGGCTGAGGCATGAGAACCTGATGAACCGGTGGAAGCAGGGGAGCCTGGCGATCCGGCTACGGCATGAAAGCACGACAAGCCGCCTGAGGCAGGGGAGCCTGGCGATCCAGCTGAGGCATGAGAGCCTGACGAGCCGGCTGAGGCAGGGGAGCCTGGCGATCTGGTTGAAGCATGAGAGCCTGTAGCAGTTCCCGGACCCAACGTCATTACCCTGACACAAAAATAAAATTAAAAAACACTCCCTGATGCTTCCCTTAGGTGAGGTGTTATTCTGTAACGAGTAGGCTGAGAGTCGGGAAGCAAATACAGGGAGTGTTTCAATAAATAAACAAAACAATAAACACGAAACACAAACAACGCACCGACATGAAAACAGAGTCAATAACACCTGAGGAAAGAACCAAGGGGAGTGACAGATATAGGGAAGATAATCAAGGAGGATAATCAGCAGCCTGATGATCTAGAGGCCGGAGAGGGAGTATATACAGTACGTGACAGGCAGTCACAGGCCCTTAGAATCGTCCTAACTTCCCCCCATATGACTCCCCTGCATGCACACAATTAACTCCATGATTTTAAAGAATTAAATGGTGAATCTTAAGATAGTTTGACTAACAGATAAGAAATATTAAGTCACAAAAACAGAGGATTGTCAAACAGATAAGGTAATGATGGTAAATTTGTGTCAAATACATGTCTTTGCACTGAGACTCACCCTATTACACGGAACCCAAACCAGCGTGCGCACGTGCACCATCGTGCACCATCATGCATAAATGTATTTTGTCCCCCCACACCAAAAGCGATCACGACACGCAGGTTAAAATATCAAAACAAACTCTGAACCAATTATATTAATTTGAGGACAGGTCAAAAAGTATTAAACATTTATGGCAATTTAGCTAGCTAGCTTGCACTTGCTAGCTAATTTGTCCGATTTAGCTAGCTTGCTGTTGCTAGCTAATTTGTACTGGGATATAAACATTGATTTGTTATTTTACCTGAAATGCACAAGGTCCTCTACTCCGCCAATTAATCCACACATAAAACGGTCAACCGAATCGTTTCTAGTCATCTCTCCTTCTTCCAGGCTTTTTCTTCTCTTGACTTTATATTGCGATTGGCTACGTTCATAAATTAGGTGCATTACCGGCACTGGCCTCGTTTGTCTTTCAGTCACCCACGTGGGTACCTGCTTCTATAAACCAATGAGGAGGTGGGAGAGGCAGGACTTGCTGCGTGATCTGCATCACAAATAGAACTGACTTCTATTTTAGCATTTGGCAACGCAGACGCTCGTTGGTGCGCACGATCAGTGTGGGTGCAATAATTGAATAATATAGATTTCAAAATGTATTTTGCAACGCTCGCGCACGCGATGCGAGCAGTGTAGTCAGGGTATTAGCGTACAGTACATCTAGCCACAGTCATGTGACCTCCTTTACCAGTGACCTTTCATTTTAGTCATTTAGCAGACACTCATATGGGCTCCTGAGTGGCGCAGCGGTCTAAGGCACTGCATCTCAGTGCTAGAGGCGTCACTACAGACCTTGGTTCGATTGAAGGCTGTTTCACAACTGGCCGTGATTGGGAGTCCCATAGGGTGGCCCACAATCGGGACAGCAGGTAGCCCAGTGATTAGAGCATTGGACTAGTAACCGAAAAGGTTGCAAGATCAAATCCCTGAGCTGACAAGGTGAAAATCTGTCATTCTGCCCCTGAACAAGGCACTGTTCCCGGGTTGCCCGTCATTGAAAATAAGAATTTGTTCTTAACCGACTTGCCTAGTTAAATAAATAAAACAATATCCAGAGCAACTTACAGTAGCAATTAGGGTTAAGTGCCTTGCACAAAGGCACATCACCAGATTTTTCACCTAGTCAGCTCGAGTATTCGAACCTTTCGGTTACTACCCAAATGCTCTTAACCACTAGGGTACCTGCTGCCCCAGGTGTCGTGTTTGCTACAGTTGAAGTGGGAAGTTTGGCCCTGTCCGGGGGTATCATCGGATGGGGCCACAGTGTCTCCTGACCCCTCCTGTCTCAGCCTCCAGTATTTATGCTGCATTAGTTTATGTGTCGGGGGCTAGGGTCAGTTTGTTATATCTGGAGTACTTCTGTCTTATCCGGTGTCCTGTGTGAATTTAAGTATGCTCTCTCTAATTCTCTCTTTCTCTCTTTCTTTCTCTCTCTTGGAGGACCTGAGCCCTAGGACCATGCCTCAGGACGACCTGACATGATGACTCCTTGCTGTCCCCAGTCCCCCTGGCCGAGCTGCTGCTCCAGTATCAACTGTTCTGCCTGCGGCTATGGAACCCTGACCTGTTCACCGGACGTGCTACCTGTCCCAGACCTGCTGTTTTCAACTCTCTAGAGACCGCAGGAGCGGTAGAGATACTCTTAATGATCGGCTATGAAAAGCAAACTGACATTTACTCCTGAGGTGCTGCACCCTTGACAACTACTGTGATTATTATTATTTGACCATGCTGGTCATTTATGAACATTTGAACATCTTGGCCATGTTCTGTTATAATCTCCACCTGGCACAGCCAGAAGAGGACTGGCCACCCCTCATAGCCTGGTTCCTCTCTAGGTTTCTTCCTAGGTTTTGGCCTTTCTAGGGAGTTTTTCCTAGCCACCGTGCTTCTACACCTGCATTGCTTGCTGTTTGGGGTTTTAGGCTGGGTTTCTGTACAGCACTTTGAGATATCAGCTGATGTACGAAGGGCTATATAAATACATTTGATTTGATTTGATTTGATCAGTGTACGAGGCATGGTAATGAGGTGCAGTGTGTTTTCTCTAACATTTGAGGGGGCTCTGTTTTCTATGCTGCCATTAGTCTTTCAGACAAAGGAGGGCACTGTAAGACTTGTCTGGCCACATTGTCGTGCTAGTATTGCTGCACTGTATATGGTTTCCTGCTGAAATCCATCACACTATATATTAAGTTGCTCTTGTAACTGTGTAGCAATCATATAATGAATTATAATGTATATCTTTTATGACAGATGGAAAATATTTGAATGGCATTATTCTTTTTATGAATAAACCCAATATTTGTATGAATATTTGTATTTTTTTTTTTACAGCAGTGGTATTCAAAAAATTTCCACTCTAATTTCTTGGGACCCCATCCCACCCCAAATGTAATGACACAACCTTAAAATCAGTACATTTTTATGTCAACAAATAACTTTAAATTAATAACATTTTTGTCTCTTATCAAAATGAAATTAAACCAGTAAATACATTTCCACAATAAAATTAAAATGTTCAAATTATCTTTTACTGTCCCATACAATAATCTGTACTCTTCATTTTTTGTTCCTAAAAAGGAAAATAAAAATGTTGGCGAACGCACTGCAGTTCCGGTCACGACACCAATTAATTCCAGTCTCTTTATCTTGTGTTCTGCTCTCTTCAAGGCCACAAACAGTAAAACATGCTGGATAGAATGGCGCCGGACAAGATGGCTGCCGTTTTACGGGCTCCTAACCAATTGTGCTATTGTGTGTGTTTAAAAATTATATTTTGTACATAATGGTTCTGCCACCATCTCTTATAACCAAAAAGAGCTTCTGGATATCAGGACAGCGATTACTCGCCTCGTACTGGACAAAGATTTTTTCTTTAACGAGTTGGACGCTAAGGATTTACTTCAGACACTGGACAAGGCCCAAATCCCCGTCATTCACATGAAGAAGAGACGGAGATAATGGGGACGTAGGTCGGGGTGCCTTGTAAGGAACCGATGGCAAGTGAGGAATCTGCCTCTACCATCAGTCCTATTAGCCAACGTGCAATCATTGGAAAATAAACTGAATGAGCTCCGATCAAGACTATCCTACAAACGGGACATTAACCTCTCTAGGGGGTGTGGGACGGTAGCGTCCCACCTGGCCAACATCCAGTGAAATTGCAGAGCGCCAAATTCAAAAACAGAAATACTCATTATAAAAATTTATAAAACATACAAGTGTTATACATTGGTTTAAAGATTAACTTCTTGTTAATCCAACCACGGTGTCAGATTTCAAAAAGGGTTTACGGTGAAAGCATACCATGCGATTATCTGAGAACAGCGCCCAGCAGACAAATCATTACAAACAGTTACCAGCCAAGTAGAGGAGTTACACAAGTCAGAAATAGCGATAAAATTAATCACTTACCTTTGATGATCTTCATATGGTTGCACTCACAAGACTCCCATTTACTCAATAAATGTTTGTTTTGTTCGATAAAGTCCCTCTTTATATCCACACATTTGTTCAGTAATCCACAGGCTCAAAGGCAGTCACAACAGGCAGACGAAAAATCAGAAAAGTATCAGTAAAGTTCATAGAAACATGTCAAACGATGTTTATAATCAATCCCCAGGTTGTTTTTAGTCATAATAATCAATAATATTTCAACCGGACAAAAGCTTCGTCAATATAAAAGGAAAACAAGAAAAGTGCGCTCTCGGTCGTGCGCATGAAAAACCTCTGGGACACTGCAGTGTCCACTCATTCAGAGTGGTCTTACTCCCTCATTTTTCAGAATACAAGCCTGAAACAATTTCTAAAGACTGTTGACATCTAGTGGAAGCCATAGGAAGTGCAATTTGAGTCCTAAGTAAATGGAATCTGTATAGGCAGTCAATGGAAAACTACAAACATGAAAAAATCCCACTTCCTGGATGGATTTTTTTCAAAGCCATGAAGTGCTTTGAAGGGCTGGTCATGGCTCACATCAACACCATTATCCCAGAAATCCTAGACCCACTCCAATTTGCATACCGCCCCAACAGATCCACAGATGACGCAATCTCTATTGCACTCCACACTGCCCTTTCCCACCTGGACAAAAGGAACACCTATGTGAGAATGCTATTCATTGATTACAGCTCAGTGTTCAACACAATAGTGCCCTAAAAGCTCATCACTCAGCTAAGGTCCTTGGGACTGAACACCTCCCTCTGCAACTGGATCCTGGACTTCCTGACGGGCCGCCCCCAGGTGGTGAGGGTAGGTAACAACACATCTGCCACGCTGATCCTCAACACGGGGGCCCCTCAGGGTGCGTGCTCAGTCCCCTCCTGAACTCCCTGTTCACCCATGACTGCATGGCCAAGCACGACTCCAACACCATCATTAAGTTTGCCGATGACACAACAGTGGTTGGCCTGATCACTGACAATGATGAGACAGCCTATAGGGAAGAGGTCAGAGACCTGGCAGTGAGATGATCGTGGACCACAGGAAAAGGAGGGTCGAGCACGCCCCCATTCTCATCAACGGGGCTGTAGTGGAGCAGGTTGAGCGCATCAAGTTCCTTGGTGTCCACATCACCAACGAACTATCATGGTCCAAACACACCAAGACAGCCGTGAAGAGGACAAGACAACGCCTTTTCCACCTCAGGAGACTGAAGAGATTTGGCATGGGTCCTCAGATCCTCAAAAAGTTCTACATCTGCACCATTGAGAGCATCCTGACTGGTTGCATCACCGCCTGGTATTGCAACTGCTCGGCCTCCAACCACAAGACACTACAGAGGGTAATGCGCACGGCCCAGTACATCACCAGGGCCAAGCTTCCTGCCATCCAGGACCTCTATACCAGGCTGTGTCAGAGGAAGGCCCTAAAAATTGCCAAAGACTCCAGCTACCCTAGTCATAGACTGTTCTCTCTGCTACCGCATGGCAAGCGGTACCAGCAGGCTTCTTAACTCTAACACCTCCCAAACCCGGATCCGGGATCCCCCCCATCAAAAAAGCTGACTAGCATAGCCTAGCCTAAAGCCACAGGGATATCATATAATAAAATGTTCATGAAATCACAAGTCCAAGACACCAAATGAAAGATACACATCTTGTGAATCCAGCCATCATTTCTGATTTTTAAAATGTTTTACAGGGAAGACACAATATGTAAATCTATTAGCTAACCACGTTAGCAAAAGACACCACTTTCTTACTCCACCATTTTTTTACTCCATCAGTAGCTATCACAAATTCGACCAAATAAAGATATAAATAGCCACTAACCAAGAAACAACTTCATCAGATGACAGTCTGATAACATATTTATTGTATAGCATATGTTTTGTTAGAAAAATGTGCATATTTCAGGTATAAATCATAGTTTACCATTGCAGCCACCATCACAACTCTCACCAAAGCGACTAGAATAACTACAGAGACCATCGTGTATTACCTAATTACTCATCATAAAACATTTCTTAAAAATACACAGCGTACAGCAGATGAAAGACACAGATCTTGTGAATCCAGCCAATATTTCAGATTTTCTAAGTGTTTTACAGCGAAAACACAATATAGCGTTATATTAGCTTACCACAATAGCAAACATCACAACAGCATTGATTCAAGGCAAAAATAGCGATAACGTATAAACCACCAAAATATATTAATTTTTTCACTAACCTTCTCAGAATTCTTCAGATGACAGTCCTATAACATCATATTACACAATGCATATAGAGTTTGTTCGAAAATGTGCATATTTAGCGGCACAAATCGTGGTTATACAATGTGATTAGTGGCCAAAAATTCAAGCAATCTGTCCGGCGCCATCTTGGAGAGGCACCTATTCTAATCGAAAACTATTCATAAACTTGACTAAAAAATACAAGTTGGACAGCAAATGAAAGATAAATTAGTTCTTAATGCAATCGCTGTGTTAGATTTTTAAAATTAACGTTACTGCGCAATACAGCGTGCGCCAAAGCGAGACCGCACCATAATTCATGGCGGAATTATTATTTGACATTTGTCAACATAAGTACGAATTAACAGCATAAAGACTGCTTACTATTAGCTGAGCTTCCATCAGAATCTTGGGCAAGGTGTCCTTTCTCCAGAACAATCGTCTTTGGGTTGAAAGATGTCCTCTTCTCCTGTCGAAATAGCAGCTAACGATAGCCACCCACTGGAGACGTGTCCAACTCGTGAAAGCGCATGACAAAGAAATCCCAGAAAATCGCAATAAACTGCTATAAACTGCTATAAGTCGGTTTAAATTAACTACCTTATGATGTCTTTAACACCTATAACGAATAAAAACATGACCGGAGATATAGAACTACTAAAACGAAAGCGTTTGCAGGACGCCATTGTGATGTCTTCTTGCGCCAGGCGCACCGTTGAAAAGAACGGTACTTCCGTTCCACGGTCTTATATAGGGCCCCAGATTGCACAATCCACTCCATTCAAATTCTCCCCGCTTACTGACATCTAGAGGAAGACGTATGCAGTGCATGTAGCCCGATGGCTTACATGGGGACTTATAAACTGACCTCAGAACAGGGACCTCGATTTCTGAAATCTCACTCCCTGACAGGAAATGTGCTGCAGAATGAGTTTAGAAACTAGAGAGTGTTTTCTATCCAATAGTAATAATAATATGCATATTGTACGAGCAAGAATTGAGTACGAGGCAGTTTAATTTGGGAACTCATTTTTACAAAGTCGAAATGGCGCCCCCATAGGCTCAAGAAGTTAACAGCTTCTACCCCCAAGCTATAAGACTCCTGAACAGCTAATCAAATGGTTACCCGGACTATTTGCATTGACATGCTTGTTTGGACATGCTTGTAGCACTGATGTTGCTGATAACTACTTTATTGAGGGAAAATATACTTGCTGTTACTGTGATATGTGGTTGTCTCACCCAGCTATCTTAAGATGAATGCACTAATTGTAAGTCACTCTGGAAGTAAGTAAGTCACTCGCGTCTGCTAAATGATTCAAATATAAATTTAAAAATGTAGCCATTCTTGGCCAGGAAACATTTCTGGCCCAGATCACATGGCCAGGAAAAACTCCTTGCCCAACTCACAATCCTTTTGAACTCAACAGGTGCTGTTGGCAAAGGATTTCTGATGCTATGGTCTCAGGGACCTCAGTCACAGTCCGGTACTGTATTACAGCATGTTTATGGCTTAGCTGTGTGTTTAAGCTTATGCTAATACTGTGTGTGGAACTTTGTTGTACTGTTGCGCTGTGAGATGAGAGCTCCCTATGGGCAGATTAGTTGTGTGTTAGATAGGTAGGTGTGATTATACCAGGATGTACACTGTAAAAAAAATCCTGTTGTTTTTACGGTAATTTACTGGCAGCTAGTTACCTGTAAGCTACAGTTTAAAAAAAGTATAGGATGTTACCGTAAATTCCAAATAAACTTTGGTTTAACAGTACATTACTGTCAAGAAGTGATTCACCATTCTTCCACGAGAAATTACATAATTTGGTGTTTTGCTGATGGTGGTGGAAAACGCTCTCTCAGGCGCCGCTCCAAAATCTCCCATAAGTATTCAATTGGGTTGAGATTTGGTAACTGAGAGACACACATGCACGCACAACCCTTCTTTTAAAGTCACTGAGATCTCTTCTTCTAGCCATGGTAGCCAAAAAAATGAGCAACTGGGCCTTTTTATACATGACCCTAAGCATGAAGGGATGTTAAATGCTTAATAAACTCAGGAACTACACCTGTGTGGAAGCACCTGCTTTGAATATACTTTATATCCCTCATTTACTCAAGTGTTTCCTTTATTTTGGCAGTTAGTTGGATGGTAGTGAACTTTTTTAGTGGTGTAATGGGAAATTGAGTAGGTCCATGTAACAGGCTAGATGGTTGACATAACACCAGTGACAAATGTATTACTAAGAACAGTTTGACCTTTTCTTGTTAACTTACAGTAATAGTCATCTTTATCATCATCAAATGACTATCAGTACAAGAACCACAGTACCATAACGTCTAAAATGTCTAAAAACATCACAACAAGTCTCTCATTGTTTCATTTTCATAACCTATAAATCTGAGCCATTCTGTGTGTCTGTAGCCCTTGAGGTAATTTACCTTTGATGCATGTTTCCTTTGTTTTTACAAGAGAGGGCACCCTGTGGTCTAAACGTCTATTGTCAAGCTTCCTACCACTAGATATCAGATATCTAAAAACACCAAAACACTCTTCAGCTTTCAATACCGCAAGGACAGGAGCTAGAAGCCAACCGAAATATCTCAACAAATATCAGCTTATGAGTCTCCTGAAATTATTATACATCATTAAAACAGACCTGCCCACATGCACTGAGTATACAAAACATTAAGAACACCTGCTCTTTCCATGACATAGACTAACCAGGTGAATCCAGGGGAATGCTTTGATCCCGTATTGATGTACACTACCGTTCAAAAGTTTGGGGTCACTTAGAAAAGACCTTGTTTTCCATGAAAACATACATGAAATGAGTTGCAAAATGAATAGGAAATATAGTCAAGACGTTGACAAGGTTATAAATAATGATTTTTAATTGAAATAATAATTGTGTCCTTTAAACTTTGCTTTCGTCAAAGAATCCTCCATTTGCAGCAATTACAACCTTGCAGACCTTTGGCATTCTAGTTGTCAATTTGGTGAGGTAATCTGAAGAGATTTCACCCCATGCTTCCTGAAGCACCTCCCACAAATTGGATTGGCTTGATGGGCACTTCTTAAGTACCATACGGTCAAGCTGCTCCCACAACAGCTCAATAGGGTTGAGATCTGGTGACTGTGCTGGCCACTCCATTAAAGACAGTATACCAGCTGACTGCTTCTTCCCTAAATAGTTATTGCATAGTTTGGAGCTGTGCTTGGGTCATTGTCCTGTTGTAGGAGGAAATTGGCTCCAATTAAGCACCATCCACAGGGTATGACATGGCGTTGCAAAATGGAGCGATAGCCTTCCTTCTTCAAGATACCTTTTAACCCTGTACAAATCTCCCACTTTACCACCACCAAAGCACCCCCAGACCATCACATTGCCTCCATCATGCTTGACAGATGGCGTCAAGCACTACTCCAGCATCTTTTCATTTTTTCTGCGTCTCATGAATGTTCTTCTTTGTGATCCGAACACCTCAAACTTAGATTCGTCTGTCCATAACACTTTTTTCCAATCTTCCTTTGTCCAGTGTATGTTTTATTATTGTTTCATCTGTGGATTTGCCCTTTAAACAGCTACATATTATGAAGATCATAATATACCAAAGTGTCACCAACAAAAAGGTCAGCAATAGGCCTATAGCAAATGCAGCATATGGCATTCATTTTTCACATGTAAATAGCACTTTTCAGTAGTGCTCAAAGCATGCCATTCAATGAGGGCATTATTTATTTTTCCAACTTGAATCAATGAGCCCACTCAGTCCTCTATGACAACAAAATCATAAACAACAGAGTAGGGCTGGCTAAGAAGTCCTTAGTTTTGGGGTTATGCTCAGGTAAAACAATTTGGCTAATCTATACCTTCATATTTCCAAGTCCTATTCTTGAAGATCAAGGGGTATAACATTTATTGGAATGACTGGAATTCTGATATATATTTACATAAAAAATCAATGTCTAATTGAATCGTATTACTATATGTGGTAGAAAGCGATGGGTTAGAAGAAGCCTACATAACCGACGCATAAAGTAAAATTTAACATCCATATATGGCCAGCTATGTAAACTTTAACATTGATTTATCCTGCAATTGATGTCATTCAATTGGTAACATACATGTTTGTCTTTTTATAATGCCTCTTAAGGGGAAAGTAATCTAAAAGTAACTGAATGTAATCAGATTACATTACTGAGTTTGGATAATCCAAAAGTTATGTTACTGATTACAATTTTGGACAGGTAACTAGTAACTGTAATTTGTGACCCGATTCAGGAAAACACGTGTACGTTGCAAGCCACGACTTCACAGGAGAGCCGTTTGAACGTAACCTACCTAACCTTGTTAACTTGTGAATGTTTATCCTTTAAAGCTTGGAAAAGAGACCCTTAAACCCAGACTTGGACCACACACCTTCTCCACCGAATAGCAGGCAAGGGAAGAAAAATGGTGATTGCTTTGCAACGCTTGCAGTTAGCCACTGATTCCTTCCACCACCTCATTGTTGAATTTGCGATTTCCAACTTGTTGTGTAATGTTTATGTCCAATGGCCGATGAGCACCAATACTTTTTATCTATAATTTCTCTTCATATGACAAGGATTAAAAAGGATTTGGCAGTAGATTGTCGACGTGATTCATGATGATAACTGCTTATCTAGCTTGCTATCTGTGGCCAATGACCTTGAGCCTTCTTGGATGGGCACTTCTAATATAAATCTATGGCAGCACCCAAAGGGGCTTGAACTTTCTAGCTCTCCCTATAGATTTTGCTGTGACGCAGTGTCTCCGTGAGTGACAAGACAGAGCCAATCACAGCGCAACTAGAGAAGATTACCAATTCCTACACTTTATTTTCCACTGGCTGTCCCTCCACAGAAAGCACTGAGCTAGGCTGAAACACCTGCATTTTGGAGCTGCCTTACTCAAGAAAGAAAAAAAGAGACCATGTTTGTATGCGACTTTATTAACTCAATATATATCTTTTTTTACATTGTTTGAAAACTGATATATGACACCTATTAATGCCATTGGTTCCAGGTCACAGGTGAAGTCAGCCGGTTGATCTGTCAGCACTGCCTTCATCAACACAGAGTAAAATGGTGCCTTTGTTAGCTCTCTCCCAGTCCAAGTGATCCAATGTAACATAACATCCAACCATCCAGCCAGGTCAGCAAGGTTGTTTCTCCCTCTCCCCTCCTTCATCTCCTCCTCTTGTTTCACTATGAAAAGAAAAAAGGGAATATTTTGTAGATGTCGGAACATTCCAGCAATAATGTCACCCTATGACTTTGGAAACATAGGTGGCAGATAGAAGAGCAAAGTGTTATTTTATAAGTCCCATGTTTTGGATTGGAATTGTTGGACATTGTGCAATGTTAAGATGTAATATTTTCCACTCTTAAATCCACAAACTAATATCCTGTTTTCTTTGGGTGAGCTATGATGGTTACAGAGCTAGAAATGTGATGTTTTCGGCCACACGTTTTGTCACATAATCCTTATTCCAGAGTACCTACTGGTGCAATAACCTATAAAATCACTTATGCACTTTATATGATTGTTACAATTATATCTAGTAAGTACATGCAATTATGCAGTACTGACCACTGTCCTTTTTGTATTTCCATGGTAAACAGAACTAACATTTGGCAGACCCATTTATCTACAGTACCTGCATTTACAAACATGCTACAATGTAATTACATGCATTATTCCCTTATAATTAACTACGAATGGTTTGGCAATGTAATTTAAGGTATTGCTTAATTATGCAATTGGAGTCCCTTCAGAACCCCCTTCCTCTATCCCTCCTACTTCTTCCTCTATTCCCCTTTTCCTGGCCCCTCTCAGGTCTGGCCAGGTCACATGACCACTTAAATATCCCTTACCAGAGACAATACTCCACTATCTCTTCCACAATCCCTCTGGCATTTCCCTCTGTAGCTACATAGCAGCTCACAACTATTATACAACCTTTTCCACCCAGTTGAAACGTTGATATACTTATACTTACACTGTCAAACTACCAAACAATGGGCTTATCTGGCTCTCTGATACAATCCTGTTCTTTCTCTTCACTGTTTGCATAATACAGTTGTGAGTCTAGACACACTTTGTCCATGTGCCCTCAATTGAGCACATCCAAATCCACCCACTCCTTTCAAAATGAGTAATTTGCCAGTATCCTAGGTGTTCCCAATGCTAGCTCTAAAATAGATATATCGCTCCGGTCCACACACAACACAGCTAGTCCTAGATTAGTGGGAGAACTGGGTTAGCTCATTATTACTATAGCTCTGCCACTGCTCCAGTGTTTAGTGGTACCATTATGATTGTACCTCTGGGAAATACCTGACCTATTTCCGTTAAACTATAACTTCCAGGGCAAGCCAATGTGACCCTGATACATGGTTCTTTGTGGTATACATTATTATCCATCAATCCAGGTCATGGAAGAACCTAGGCTATGCATCAATATTTTTTATTTATTTAACCTTTTTAAATGAGGCAAGTAGGTTAAGAACAAATTAGTATTTACAATGACGGCCTACTTGTAAAGTCCACCCCAGCCAAACCCTCCCATAACCTGGACGCTGGGCCAATTGTGCGCCCCCCTATAGGACTCCCAATCACGGCTGGTTGTGATACAGCATGGGCTCAAACCCTGGTCTGTAGTGACGCCTCTAGCACTGCGATGCAGTGCCTTAGACCGCTGCGCCACTCATGACCGCTGCTAAACTATTGGCTGTATTGCTAAAAGTACCTCTCCGCAAGAAAGAGGGCCACAACTTCTAAAAACAAACCTTCTAAGGGCCTGAAACTATATGTGAGGTTGTGAGGGGCTCAGAACAGTCTAACTGTTGACCTTTACCTGTGGAACATGTAGCTAGGTATTTCCCATGGAGGATGGACTGGGGGAGGGGGTGTCACTGGAAGGCAGCCCGGACCGTCCTGTCACTAAGGGGCTGAGTGGGGCGGAAGTTGTCTCCCAACATCCCATCGTTTCCCTCAGGAAGCTCAGCACCTTTTAGATGGGACCTCAGCCTTCTGAACTCCTCTATCTGGGAGAGAGGGATGAGAAAGAGAGTGATGAGATGAGGGAAATTAGGGAACTGGAGGAAGAAAGAGAGAGAAGTTACATGGAAGGGAATGAGTGGTGATAGATTAATTAAGTGTTCTGTGTAGTGATTATGGTGTGGATAAATATTAGCATTTTACTGTAGCATAGCCTGTCCTGGGCTATTTTAAACTCCTCCTTCCATGTGAGCCCTATTCTGGTTATTTTCTATATTTTCTTATTTCACCTTTATTTAACCAGGTAGGCCAGTTGAGAACAAGTTCTCATTTAGAACTGCAACCTGGCCAAGATAAAGCAAAGCAGTGTGACACAAACAACACAGAGTTATACATGGGATAAACAAACGTACAGTCAATAACTGTCACGCCCTGACCTTAGAGAGCCTTTTTATGTCTCTATTTGGTTTGGTCAGGGTGTGATTTGGGGTGGGCATTCTATGTTTTGTTTTTCTATGATTTTGTATTTCTATGTTTTGGCCGGGTATGGTTCTCAATCAGGGACAGCTGTCTATTATTGTCTCTGATTGGGAACCATACTTAGGTAGCCCTTTTCCATCCTTTCTTTGTGGGAAGTTAACTTTGTTTGTGGCACATAGCCTTAAGCTTCACGGTTGTTTTTGTATTGTTTATTGTTTTGTCGGCGTCATCACCTAATAAAAGGAATATGTACGCTCACCACGCTGCGCTTTGGTCCTCTTCCTTTGACGGCCGTGACAATAACACAATAGAAAAATCTATATACACTGTGTGCAAATGTAGTAAGATTAGGGAGGTAAGGCAATAAATAGGCCATAGTGGTGAAATAATTACAATTTAGCATTAACACTGGAGTGATAGATGTGCAGAATATGAGTGTGCAAGTAGAGATACTGGAGTGCAAAGGAGCAAAAAAAGAAATAACAATATGGGGATGAGGTAGTAGGGTGGGCTATTTACAGATAGGCTGTGAAAAGGTGCAATGATCGGTAAGCTGCTCTGACAGTTGATGCTTAAAGTTAGTGAGGGAGATATAAGACTCCAGCTTGAGTGATTTTTGCAATTCGTTCCAGTCATTGGCAGCAGAGAACTGGAAGGAAAGGTGGCCAAAGGAGGAGTTGGGTTTGGGGATGACCAGTGAAATATACCTGCTGGAGCGTGTGCTACGGGTGGGTGCTGCTATGGTGACCAGTGAGCTGAGATAAGGCGGGGCTTTACCTAGCAAAGACTTATAGATGACCTGGAGCCAGTGGGTTTGGTGACGAATATGAAGCGAGGGCCAGCCAACGAGAGCATACAGGTCGCAGTGGTGGGTTGTATATGGGTCTTTGGTGACAAACCGGATGGCACTGTGATAGACTGCATCCAATTTGCTGAATAGAGTGTTGGAGGCTATTTTGTAAATGACATCGCCGAAATCAAGGATCGGTAGGATAGTCAGTTTTACAAGGGTATGTTTGGCAGGATGAGTGAAGGAAGCTTTGTTGCGAAATAGGAAGCCGTTTCTAGATTTCATTTTGGATTGGAGATGCTTAATGTGAGTCTGGAAGGAGAGTTTACAGTCTAACCAGACACCTAGGTATTTGTAGTTGTCCACATATTCTAAGTCAGAACCGTCCAGAGTAGTGATGCTGGACGGGCGAGCAGGTGCAGACAGCGATCGGTTGAAGAGCATGCATTTAGTTTTACTTACATTTAAGAGCAGTTGGAGGCCACGGAAGGAGTGTTGTATGGCATTGAAGCTCGTCTGGAGGTTTGTTAACACAGTGTCCAAAGAAGGGCCAGAAGTATACAGAATGGTGTCGTCTGCGTAGAGGTGGATCAGAGAATCACCAGCAGCAAGAGCGACATCATTGATGTATACAGAGAATTTAACCCTGTGGCACCCCCATAGAGACTGCCAGAGGTCCGGACAACAGGCCCTCCGATTTGACACACTGAACTCTATCTGAGAAGTAGTTGGTGAACCAGGTGAGGCAGTCATTTGAGAAACCAAGGCTGTTGAGTCTGCCGATAAGAATGTGGTGATTGACAGCGTCGAAAGCCTTGGCCAGGTCGATGAAGAAGGCTGCACAGTATTGTCTTTTATCGATGGTGCTTATGATATCGTTTAGCACCTTGAGCGTGGCTGAGGTGCACCCATGACCAGCTCGGAAACCAGATTGCATAGCGGAGAAGGTACGGTGGGATTCTAAATGGTCGGTGATGTGTTTGTTAACTTGGCTTTCGAAGACTTTAGAAAGACGGTAGGATAGATATAGGTCTGTAATAGTTTGGGTCTAGAGTGTCTCCCCCTTTGAAGAGGGGGATGACTGTGGCAGCTTTCCAATCTTTAGGGATCTCAGACGATACGAAAGAGAGGTTGAACAGGCTAGTAATAGAGGTTGCAACAGTTTTGGTGGATAATTTTAGAAAGAGAGGGTCCAGATTGTCTAGCCCAGCTGATTTGTAGAGGTCCAGGTTTTGCAGCTCTTTCAGAACAGCAAGTTGATGTGGGGGGCGCAAAGCTGTTGACCGGGGTAGGGGTAGCCAGCTGGAAAGCATGGCCAGCCATAGAAAAATGCTTATTGAAATTAGCGATTATTGTAGACTTATCGGTGGTGACAGTGTTTCCCAGCTGGGAGGATATGCTCTTATTCTCCATGGACTTTAGTGTCCCAGAACTTTTTGGAGTTAGTGCTACAGGATGCAAATTTCAGTTTGAAAAAGCTAGCCTTTGCTTTCCTAACTGCCTGTGTATATTGGTTCCTAACTTCCCTGAAAAGTTGTATATCGCGGGGCTATTCGATGCTAATGCAGTACACCACAGGATGTTTTTGTGCTGGTCAAGGGCAGTCAAGTCTGGAGTGAACCAAGGGATATATCTGTTCTTAGTTCTACATTTTTTGAATGGGGCATGCTTATTTAAGATGGTGAGGACAGCACTTTTAAAGAATAACCAAGCATCCTCTACTGACGGAATGAGGTCAATATCCTTCCAGGATACCCGGGCCAGGTCGATTAGAAAGGCCTGCTCGCTGAAGTGTTTTAGGGAGTGTTTGACATTGATGAGGGGTGGTCGTTTGACCGCGGACCCAATTACGGACGCAGGCAATGATCGCTGAGATCCTGGTTGAAGACAGCAGAGGTGTATTTGGAGGGCAGGTTGGTCAGGATGATATCTATGAGGGTGTGCGTGTTTACGGATTTAGGGTTGTACCTGGTAGGTTCCTTGATAGTTTGTGTGAGATTGAGGGCATCTAGCTTAGATTGTAGGACGGCCGGGGTGTTAAGCATATCCCAGTTTAGGTCACCTAACAGTACGAACTCTGAAGATAAATGGGGGGCAATTAATTCACATATGGTGTCCAGGGCACAGCTGGGGGCTGAGGGGGGGTCTATAACAAGCGGCAACAGTGAGAGACTTGTTTCTGGAAAGGTGGATTTTTAAAAGGTAAAGCTCGAACTGTTTGGGCACAGACCTGGATAGCATGGCAGAACTCTGCAGGCTATCTCTGCAGTAGATTGCAACTCCACCCCCTTTGGTAGTTCTATCTTGGCGGAAAATGTTGTAGTTGGGGATGTAAATTACAGAATTTTTGGTGGCCTTCCTAAGCCAGGATTTCAGACACGGCTAAGACATCAGGGTTGGCGGAGTGTGCTAAAGCAGTGAATAAAACAAACTTAGGGAGTAGGCTTCTAATGTTAACATGCATGAAACCAAGGCTTTTACGGTTACAGAAGTCAACAAATGAGAGCGCCTGGGGAATAGGAGTGGAACTAGGGGCTACAGGGCCTGGGTTAACCTCTACATCACCAGAGGAACAGAGGAGGAATAGGATAAGGGTATGGCTAAAGGCTGTAAGAATTGGTCATCTAGTGCGTTGGGAACAGAGAATAAAAGGAGCAGATTTCTGGGCATGGTAGAATATATTCAGGGCATAATGTACAGACAATGGTATGGTAAGATGTGAGTACAGTGGAGGTAAACCTAGGTGTTGAGTGACGATGAGAGAGGTTTAGTCTCTGGAGGCACCAGTTAAGCCAGGTGAAGTCTGGGTGCGACAAAAGAGCTATCTAAGACATGTTGAGCGGGACTGACGGCTGTACAGTGAAATAAAACAATAAGAACTAGCCAAGACAGCAGTAGACAAGGCATACTGACATTAGAGAGAGGCATAAAGCAATCACAGGTGTTGATCAGGAGAGCTAAGACAACAAAGGGTAAATGTCGATGAATGGGCAGAGCGGGTTAGTTAGGTACATACAGGACCTGAGTTCAAGGCTGGGGCCGACAGGTAAACAAAATCAGGTACCGTGTTATTGAAACAGTCCAGGGGGCATCAGCTGTGTATCCGAGTGATCATAGGGTCAAAAGAGCAGCAATAGGTGAGTCAGGGTGCCGTTCGGTTGTCACTACTACACTAAGCGAGCAGGGGACACAGCATTCAGAAAAGCTAGTGGGCCGGGGCTGGTAGATGGTTCTTCGGCGACATCGTAACAGAATAGCCTGTTGTTGACCACATCGGGCGATCACGTCGGCAGTACACAGTGTACAAAACATTATGATCCCTTATTGATGTCACTTGTTACATACACTTCAATCAGTGTAGATGAAGGGGAGGACACAGGTTAAATAAGGATTTTTAAGCTTTGAGACAATTGAGACATTGATTGTGTATGAAGAGGGTGAATTGGCAAGACAAAAGATTTAAGTGTGACAACTGCTGATGTAATTGCTTGAACCAGGCCATTGTGTCAGATGGCCTACCTGCAACTGTGAGATAGTGAGTGGGTAGCGGTACAGGATCCAGGTGACGTTCTCACTACATGGAGGTGTGGTCAGGGAGCCCTCATACATCCAGTAGTCTCTCAGGAGAGGGTCTGGAGGGAGCAACAAACACATACCATAACTTCATCTAATACTGTGTCACACCATACATGCAAGCAGGAATTATACACAATTAGATGAAGGACTCACCAGGAAGTAGTGTGTTGGGGTTGAAGCACGGTATTATTTTGGTCTTCCCCTGTATAGATAAGTCAAAATAAAACAAAGAATATTGGTTGTTTTGCTTCATTTGTAATGTACTCTTCATTTAGCCACCATGTCATCTGTACTACTGGACCTCTTCCTTCACATTCTGCATCAACATTTCTCCTGTCTAATCTTAAATGTTTCACATGGTCTCAAATCAATCTGGAGCATTAATTGCATCAGGTTTCGTTGAAAAATCAATAAATTAATAAATTGCTGCATGCTCCAACCGTTGCAGCTCTGCTGATTTGTCTGTTAACTGCCTAATTTGATGGTTAATGCTATTTAGGGTAGGGACGTCTTGGGACTTGAACTCCTACCCTTACCCTAACCTTAACCCTTACTTTAACCCTTTTAAATGTCAACTTCATTGGAGTAGGGACGTCCCAAGGACCCTGATAGCACGGACCCTAATTTCAATGTCTATGTTCTGTATGTCTTCCTCTATCTCTCAGTTAAGCATTTGGCTTCTACACCCTTAGGTCATATCAGTAATTTATCATGAAAACTATAAAAGATAAAGAAATAAAAATGACAAATTTAAACTTATAATAAATAATATATATGCAGGCATTTCATTAAGCTAACATTTTATCAGAAGATTGAAATCTAAGAATTAAAAAGACAACTTATTCTCCTTTATGAAACGTCCCTTATCCAAAATGATAAAATGGACACTTGGCCATAACATCATCGCCATAACAATATCACTTGGACAACAAAATGGACAGCAACGTCTTACCTTGTATTGTAGGTCCTGCAGCACTTCTGTTATGGCCTTTAACCCAAGATGCTCCTTCCCTATCTGAAGGAAACAACGTCAAGGGCATTGAGTCAAAAAGAGTTAAGGAAAGAAGGTCCTAACACAGTGGTATTCAAACCTTTTCAGCAGGGACCCTTTTTTTCTGCCAGAATTTCTGGGGACCCCATTTGTTTTAGCATTTTTTTCAAGACCCCACCCCACCCCAAATATAATGACACAACCTTAATTAAAAATGCATCCATTTCGATTTTTACATTAACAAATAACCTTCAATTCGTTACATTTTAATCTCTTATCAAAATGAAAATAAACCAATTACATTTTTGAAATTCTATCTCAAAAACGTCCCATACAATAATCTGTACTCTTCCTAAAAAATAAAAAAATATTTAAATAATATTAATAATTTGGCGACCCCACTGCAGTTTTTGCGACACCGAGTTCGAATATCACTGTCCTAACATATAAGCATTATGTTGTGACGTTAACAGGTCTTAACATGGGGCTGCTGACGTGAGTCCTGCCAGGATGTGGTGGTGGGCGGGGAAACTCTTGGAGCTTTCAAAACCAGGAAGGACAAAGTGATGGGTTCACTTAAAACAGACGGTTTTATACGTTTAGGTAAACAGTAAGCCTCAAGCCAGCTCACGTCAATCAAATGTTATTGTGGTTATTTGAATGTTGGGGGTTTTCTCAGTCCAATTCAAAAACAAGTGGACATATGTTGACTTTAGTGTCAAAGCTCATATGAATATATGATATGATATAAATTACAGTACCAAGTTGACAAGTCTCTAACCATACTAACCATGAGAAGAGAGGACTCATATCACTACAGAGTGAACCAATCAATACCTGCACAAACAGAGCGATGATGAGAACTCCGTTCTTCTTCGCCAGGGCTTCTTCCACACTGTTGAACAGCGTTGTGTTCCAGTGGATCAGATGGAGCTGGGGGGGAAGCACACTTATTGTATCATGTTTATATTGTATCATATTATAGGGAAGTTGATCACAAAAGAGATCAACCACATATGATATTCAGAGAAAGAAAGATACAGACAGACAGACAGAAAGATCATAGGCAGAATGAGGCTGTAGAAGACAGGGCCGAGACAGAGCAGGTGTATGGGACGTAAGTGCACTCTTCAATTTGAAATAGAGTACCAAGCACCTGTGATAGAGAAGGAAGCTTATAAAGCCAAAGCACCAGCGGCATAGCTTCTTCAGGGCCTTTCAAACGCTTGTTTACATCAATGGTCTCAGTGATTTGTAAATACATGAAACATAGTAATGAGCTAATATACTGTATAATAATAATAAGAAGAAGAAATGCCATTTAGCAGATGCTTTATCCAAAGCAACTTAGTCATTTGTGCGTACATTTTTGTGTATAGGTGGCCCAAGGAATTACATCCCTGCTCTACTAACTGAGCCATACAGGACTCCGTTACAAAAGCCCTGACCTGAAATAACCTTGTTTTATGTGAAAATAACATACCAACTCCCTCTGTCTGAGTACCGGGACAGTGGCCTCTAACTGAGACAAACATCCATGGTCATGGCCTTGAAGTAGACTGTGTGTGTGTGTGTGTGTGTGTGTGTGTGTGTGTGTGTGTGTGTGTGTGTGTGTGTGGCTGAGACTCATACCTCCATGGGGAAGGCCTTAAAGTTGACGGTGTGTTCTGACCCCCGCTGGTTCTCCTTGCCCCAGTGGAAGCGCACCTCATGCAGCTCATACTCGTGGTCACTTGGCAATGGGCCACCAGTTACCACTGCAGACAGGAAACCCAGAGTGTCATGGGAGAGCAGACACAGGAAATGAAGACCACATTAAATTACCTGGGGTTTTTGAATGTAGGTCTGAATTCTGGTGCAACTCTGATTTCTCTAAGTGTGTATCACACGCAGCACACAGTCATTGACTCAACGTTCAGTTATTACGGCTAATATGAGCTCATTGAAAAGGTGTATGCAAGATCCCCAGTCTAGTGGAGTGTTCAGGTACAGTTAACCCATTCATTGTTTTGATGATACTGTGGTAATGTAATATCAACTTTCACCTGATTTGGACCTCAGAATGATGCGTGCGGTGTGTCCATCGTTGATGACCTCACAGTCCCGACACACCACATAATTGGGCGTGAGCCCCACGTCCAGGAGAGAAGGGTCATAACGGGCCTCCCGGGAGTTCAGGTTGATCGGGGACTGGTACTCCCCATTCGCATCAGGGAACAGCAAACCCCACTCTACACCTGAAAACCCACACAACTTAGACTTGAACTCCACCAAATGCTCTCCTTAGTGTAACCTCAGTGAGGTTACAACCTCTGGCTTGCACTGAGACCTCCATGCAGAGTCCTCTATGGTGTGTGGTGAAGTCACAAAGTGGTGACGGAGTATGTCTGGTGGAGTGTAAATCCAGCCTTTGAATACACAAGAAGCATAAACAAAGTATACCTGAGGACACACAAATGTGTACGCACGCACACACACACGCACGCACACACACACACACACACACACACACACTGAAGCTAAACTGGGCTAAGAGTACACCAATCCCTGAGTGTCACTGAACTGAGCACTTGGGGAGTCTGTACCAGGAATAACCCTCACCAGAGGGACACAAGGATGTTCTCGCGCTTCTTTCTTAACACCGCTCACACTTTCTCTCTTTTTACTTGATCCTCTTCCTCTCTGTCTATACCTCACTGACACTATCTTCCTCTCTTTTTCATATTTCGTCATACCCCCTCCTTCAATTTTCCACAAAGAGTACTTCTCATTGTCACATTGTCAATCTTCTCCTTCTCATTGTCACTTCTTTTCACACTTTGTAAGAACATTCTGTTAGCTAGCGGTCTTAGGTCTCTGCTCTTTCCATAGCATGCCCTGAATTATTTCAAAGTTATTTATCACTTGGCTGTAAGCGCAGAGAGAGTGCAAAACTCAATTTGTCATATCAGATTTTAGATAACTCAATCTGTCAGGGACACACCCACCTAGAGTATATATCTCTGTCTCTAGTCCCCAGATGGGACATAAACTGGACAAAGTCACTCCCACTCTGAAATGTCTGACCTCACACACACATTTAGAGTTGTAATTAAGATGATGAAACCATTGCTTTGAATCGCAGAGAGAGCCCCGAGCACAAAATCAAACTTTATTGGTCACGTACACAGTTGAGCAGATGTTATAGCGGTGCAGCGAATTGTTTGTTACTCGTTCCTTACAATGCAGTAAAATGTCAAACAAGTACACAAATAATAATCAAAAACTAGAACAAGAAATCACAAATGTCACACATCAAATCCAGTTAACAAGCCAAACAACACTATCAGTAATCCAAATGCAATCTATGCGTATACAAAAATATATACTACTCACTGGGCACAGACGTCAATTCAACATCTATACCACGTTGGTTCAACGAAATTTCATTGAAATGACGTGGAAACCACGTTGATTCAACCAGTGTGTGCCCAGTGGGTAAGAATGAAATGTACAGAGGTAGATAAATGACAGTGAGCCATGTCAAGAATCCAGTATATAAATACACCGTGTGAATAAACAGTGTAACAAAATGCAATGTAGAGTAGTAGATATATTAGAATGAGCTGTGTGAATATATGAATACACAGTGTGAAAAACAGAATAAAAAGAATGTGCGGAAACAGTCATTGGCTTATGAGGCTAAGTTAGTTAGCGCTACAGACAAGTCCTCTCTTCTCTTTCAGTGTATGGTTGACTTTATCCCCTACCAACCAGATTCTTTTTATTTCAAGTCAACACCAATAACAACATTAGTTACTAAAAGTTTAGCTCTTGACTTTGGTTATAAAAGCTCTCTTGTTTTTTTCCAGCTACTGGAAACCTTGACAATTACCCTCCAAGAGCCCAGAGGCATTTTGAGACAATGCACACAATGGTGCCCTGGACAAGAGTTCTTAAAAGCCCAGAACCATAAAAGCATGGTAGCTAGACCACTACTCTCTTAGAATACTTAATCATGGGTGTGACTCCAGAATCTCAAGTTCAGCTCTATACATCATTTGCATGATCAAGTTACCCCAATAAGAAGTGCATTGATCAAAATACCCTACCTTCTTTGGGTTCTTTACCTACTGTATGTGTGAGAGAGAGAGAGAGAGAGAGAGAGAGAGAGAGAGAGAAGAGAGAACGAAAGAGGGGGAAAGAGAGAATAGAGAACGAGAGAGAAGAGATGGCTATTTTTTCTGTTTATATCTGAGAAGAAAGAATTTCCATATCAATGCATTGTTTAGTGCCTAAATGGTAAAGAAAGTTATGTTTTGTGAGAGAAAAGGAAACAAGTGTTCGGTACACAAGTGTTTACTAAAAACCTCCAAAGCCCTTACCTTCCTGATATCCCCAGTCCAGATCATCCTTCCCAGGGTAGTAGTCAGACTCCTCAATCATGCTGTCTGCCATGGCAGTATGGAACAAGTCTTTTTACTGAACACACTTGCTTTGATTTTAAGTCAAAGTCTTTGGCTTTTGATTTTATCCGTTTTCTTTCTTCCTGCTCAGTCCATCTAATAGGAGAGAGTGAAAGTCTCTCTCTCTCTCTCTCTCGGCTGCAGTGTAGACTCTCCCATCAACAGACACTCTAGGTAAGTTTCAAAACTCTCTTTCAGCACTAGCAGCCCAGAGTCCCCGCCCCACACAGACAGCGAAAGCTTGGATTGGATGAGTCAAGTCCCTGTCAAAGTGGAGCACCTTATAAACAGCTCAGCAATTCACTGTGGTGTAAGGAGAGGAAGATCTGTGTGTGAGTGTGTGAGTGTGTGTGTGTGTGTGTGTGTGTGTGTGTGTGTGTGTGTGTGTGTGTGTGTGTGTGTGTGTGTGTGTGTGTGTGTGTCTGGTGGGGTAAGTGTGACACACACACTTACCTCACCAGACATGCCAACAAGAGTCTTTTCATAGTCCGCAAATCCAGAACAAATTCAAGAAAGCGTACAGTATTATATAGAGCCATTATTGCATGGAACTCCCTTCCATCTCATATTGCTGTTTTTTTAAACCTGGTTTGAAAAAACAGATAAAGCAACACCTCACCCCTATTTGACCTAGATATGTAGGCTGTGTGCCATTTTTAAATGTATGTAGTTCTGTCCTTGAGTTATTCTTGTCTATTAATGTTCTGTATTATGTCATGTTTCATGTTCTGTATGGACCCCAGGAATAGTAGCTGCAGCTTTCGCAACAGCTAATGGGGATCAATACCAACAACAACAAAAAGAGAGGGAGAGGGAGACGGGGAAGAGAAGTGGAGAGCTTTTCAGAGGGGTCACTGTTAGGAATAGATATTATGATCCTGATGTTTTTGAGGTGAAGAAATTGACAGTCAGCATTTCAATATTAGAATGTGATCCGTTTGTCCAGATTTGTGTTTCCTCAGAGATTTCCGGGAAAAAAATGTCTATCTGTTTGTGCAAAGAGAACAGATTAACACTATTCTTGAAAAATAGGTTTATGTAAAATTGTTGTCACATATTACACGTACACATTCCTGTGGAAGTCCTTTACTGGCTAGGCTTTTTGTTGACTAACTCAGCACTTAGTGGCCTTGTTGCCTTGTGTCTGTCTTGAGATTGGAAGGTTGGGAGTTTGATCCCCGGCCAAGTCATACCGAAGACAAAAACTGGTACCCAGTGCGTCTCTGCTTGGCACTCAGAATTAAGGAGAGAGATTGGGGGTAAGACAAGTGTCCTGTCGAGGTGGTGTACATCAAACTGTCTCATGCTACAGAAACACGACTCCAGCTCCTATGAGCCATTCCTGCTCGCACAAGTCTTGTGCAGGGCTCCTTACTTACAGCACAAAGTAAACCAATTATTTCATTGTCAATAGATGCAAACATAGATGATTAGCTTATAGACTAGAACTGACCAGTACTGTTCCGGCAAGATATGATAAATCCCGCTGTGTCATATGCCTGTCCCAAAGTGTAGAATTTGTCAAAGAGAATAAGATTGATTAATCGCTTAATATTCTGTACTAAGAAACCACCTTGACCCTCATTTCCTAAATTGAATAGATTGCATATCCCACTCTCTGTCAAAATCTTCATAATGAGGTCATTTAGATCCCATAGGACCAGATATGAGGTTAAAACTATTTGTTTTTAAATAGCCTGACTTTAGCCTGATAATCCTCTTCGAACGCGAATAAATTCTGGATATATTTTGGAAACTGGTCTACTTTTCTTTCTTTTCTAATCTTGACTTCTTCATATACTGTAGTTATGTTAATTTTCTCATATTCTTTGTTGATTCATTTTGATAACAACCTTGTATACACTGACTATACCAAACATTAGGAACACCTTCCTGATATTGAGACCCCCCCCCCCCCAAAGAAACCACTACTAAAGGACACCAATAATAAGAAGAGACTTGCTTGGCCCAAATTTGAGATTTTTGGTTTCCAACCGCCGTGTCTTTGTGAGATGCAGAGTAGGTGAACGGATGATCTCTGCATGTGTGGTTCCCACCGTGAAGCATGGAGGAGAAGGTGTGATGGTGTGGGGGTGCTTTGCTGGTGACACTGTTAGTGATTTATTTAGAATTCAAGGCACACTTAACCAGCATGTCTACCACAGCATTCAGCAGCAATACGCCATCCCATCTGGTTTGAGCTTAGTGGGACTATCATTTGTTTTTCAACAGGACAATGACCCAACACACCTTCAGGCTATTTAAGGGCTATTTGACCAAGAAGGAGAGTGATGGAGTGCTGCATCAGATGACCTGGCCTCCACAATCACCTGACCTCAACCCAATTGAGATGGTTTGGGATGAGTTGGACCGCAGAGTGAAGGAAAAGCTGCCAACAAGTGCTCAGCATATGTGGGAACTCCTTCAATACTGTTGGAAAAGCATTCCAGGTGACTACCCCATGATCTGGTTGAGAGAATGCCAAGAGTGTGCAAAGCTGTCATCAAGAAAAAGGGTGGCTACTTTGAAAAATCTCAAATCTCAAATATATTTTGATTTGCTTAACACTTTTTTGGTTACTACATGATTCCATACGTGTTATTTCATAGTTTTGATGTCTTCTTCACTATGATTCTACAATGCAGAAAATAGTAAAAATAAAGAACAGCCCCTTGAACGAGTAGGTGTGTCCAAACTTTTGACTGGTACTGTATATACACTCACTAAATCTATTAGTGTTATAATACAGTATTATTAAATGTATTTTGTCAGATTTTTATAATGCTGTAGGCATTTCTTATAACAAATAGTTTCTCCAGCCATCAGAGTATGCCAGATCTGATTCTCAACTCCTGTCCAAGGTGCCTTATTCAATTTGGATCTAAAGTCAATAACACCACCGCTCTCTGGTGGACAATATAGGATATTGCAGGACACTTACTGTACCTTTAAAAAAAAGGTAGGGGTGTGGATCAGAAAACCAGTCAGTATCTGGTGTGACCACCATTTGCCTCATGCAGCACGACACATCTCCTTTGCATAGAGTTGATCAGGCTGTTGATTGTGGCCTGTGGAACATTGTCCCACTCCTCTTCAATGGCTGTGCGAAGTTGCTGGATGTTGGCAGGAACTGGAACACGCTGTCATACATGTTGACCCAGAGCATCCCAAACATTCTCAATGGGTGAAATGTCTGGTGAGTATGCAGGCCATTGAAGAACTAGACCATTTTCAGATACCAGGAATTGTGTACAGATCCCTGCGACATGGGGCCGTGCATTATCATGCTGAAACCTGAGGTGATGGCGGCGGATGAACGGCACAACAATGGGCCTCAGGATCTCGTCACGGTATATCTGTGCATTCAAATTGCCATAGATGAAATGCAATTGTGTTCGTTGTCCGTAGCTTATGCCTGCCCAATAACTAACCCCACCATGGGGCACTCTGTTCACAACATTGACATCAGCAAACTGTTCGCCCACACAACGCACACGCTGTCTGCCATCTACCCGGTAGAGTTGAAATGGGGGTTCATCCGTAAAGGGCACACTTGTCCAGCGTGCCAGTGGCCATAGAAGGTGAGCATTTGCCCACTGAAGTCGGTTATGACGCCGAACTGCAGATGAGCTTTCCTGAGACGGTTTCTGACAGTTTGTGCAGAAATTATTCGGTTGTAAAAACCCACAGTTTCATCAGCTGTCCGGGTGTCTGGTCTCAGACGATCCCACAGGAGATGAAGCCGGATATGGAGGTCCTGTGCTAGCATCGTTACACTTGGTCTGCGGTTGTGAGGCCGGTTGAACGTACTGCCAAATTCTCTAAAACGACGTTGGAGTCGGCTTATGGTAGAGAAATTAACATTTAATTATCTGGCAACAGCTCTGGTAGACATTCCTGCAATCAGCATGCCAATTGCACATTCCCTCAACTTGAGACATCTGTGGCATTGTGTTGTGTAACAAAACTGCACATTTTAGAGTGGCCTTTTATTGTCCGCAGCACCTGTGTAATGATCATGCTGTTTAATCAGCTTCTTGATATGCCACACCTGTCAGGTGGATGGATTATCTTGGCAAAGGAGAAATGCTCACTAACATGGATGTAAACAAATTTGTGCACAACATTTGAGAGAAATAAGCTTTTTGTGAGTATGGAATATTTCTGTGATCTTTTATTTCAGCTCATGAAACATGGCACAAACACTTTACATATTGCGTTCATATTTTAGTTCAGGTTAGTTCCCATTATTTTGTCTGTGAGCACACGGGCACCGCCATTAAGGCAATCTCCATTCAGAAGTAGTACATTTTCTTCTTCACAATTGGCTACTCCCTCCAACAGGGTCATCAGCAGGGATCAGCCAATAAAGTTTGAAGTCCCACCCAGTTGACTACATTAAAATGATGGAAGCCCTCAATGGTGCTGCCAATGCTATAATTAAGCAATAAGGCCTGAGGGGGTGTGGTATATTGGCCATATAACACAAACCCCCGAGGTGCCTTATTGCTATTATAAACTGGTTACCAACAGAATTAGAGCAGTAAAAATAAGTGTTTTGTCATACCCGTAGTATACGGTCTGATATACCACGCCTGTCAGTCAATCAGCATTCAGGGCTCAAACCAACCAGTTTATAACAGCCTTTTGGCCACTAGATGCCTCTATCCTGCTCTATGCCGGGGATACATTATTTTCAACCTAGCTTTCTGTTCCCCCTGAAACTTCTTATTAAATCAATGTAGAAGAAAAAATTGGGGATAGGCTAATAAAAAATTGGTTGGGAAAGACAGATTCTATTTACATTTTAGCAAGCGCTCTTATCTAGAGCATCTTACAGGAGCCATTAGGGTTAACTGTGGGTAACACTTTACTAGACACCCAGCGTCATAACACGTTTTGATATGGTCATAACTATGTCATAATATATGTCATAACAGCTGACATAACTTGTCATAACACTGTCATGACACATATATTTAGACCTAATGGGACATATTGCGTTACTTTATGGCTGGTTATGACACCTACATAAGAGGGTCAAAACCCACAAAACCTACCACACAAGGCAAAACATTCCATTAAACCATAGCCTACTTGTCAACAGTATGCTTATGTTATCATTTTCATTTTCATTGTCATTTTCTAAAATTGACTATATTAAATGATTATTGTAATTGTGCCCTCATTGATGTCAGACATGCACCTACCCCAATGCTCTGTTGCTGATGACTGAGAGGAATGCAGAAGCTAATTTCAGGAGCAGGACAAGACACCCTCTTTTTGACTGATGACTGACATATGTACTAGATCTATACGTGCTAGGTCTATATGGCTTATAAGCAGTAGTGGAAAAAGTACACAATTGTCATACTTGAGTAAAAGTAAATCTTAAAAGAAAATGACTCAAGTAAAAGTGAAAGTCACCCAGTAAAATACTACTTGAGTAAAAGTTTAAAAGCATTTGGTTTTAAATATACTTAAGTATCAAAAGTAAATGTAATTGCTAAAATATACTTAAGTATCAAAAGTTAAAGTATAAATCATTTCAAATTCCTTATATTAAGCAAACCAGGCGGCACTATTTTCTTTTCTTTTTTTACGGATAGCCAGGGACACACTCAGACATAATTTACAAACGAAGCATTTGTGTTTAGTGAGTCTACCAGATCAGAGGCAGTAGGGATGACCATAGATGTTTTCTTGATACTGTAAGTGCGTGAATTGGACCATTTTCCTGTCCTGCTTAGCATTCAAAATCTAACGAGTACTTTTTGGTGTCAGGGAGAATGTATGGAGTAAAAAGTACATTATTTTCTTTAGGAATGTTGTGAAGTAAAAGTAGAAGTTGTCAAAAATTCTAAGAGTAAAGTACAGATACCCCAAAAAACTACTAGGTGTCATAAAATAGTGCAATATATGACACAACAAGTGTAAATATATGAGTCATGGCAGTTTTATGACCATATTATGACATGGCTACGACCGCGACATAACGCTGGGTGTCAAGTAAAGTGTACCGTGCTTTGCTCAAGGGCACATCGACAGATTTTTCACCTAGTCGGCTCGGGGATTCGAACCAGCGACCTTTCAGTTCCTGGCCCAACGCTCTTAACCATATGCTCAACCGCTAGGCTACTTTCCGCCGCATTAAAATGTTCTATCGCCAAGGGTGAAACCCATGACTTTCCTTAACTATGATGTGATCATCCTAAAAACTTGGTGGGCATTTGGTTTGTAGGAGGCAGGCGTTTGATATTATTATGTTGATTGGGTAGGGTCCTTGGCATTTTGTTATTAGTTTGGTATATACGCCACAGTATGAGAAAATTACTGAATAAGATATTGGCCTATAAGACTATTGTTGGAAAAAGGTTGGAATTGTTTGTCATAATTATGACCACATTTCTTCCATATAGACAGTCAGAAAATACTATGCAATAATGGATTACATACATATTGATTGATTACATCACAATCATAACATAGTTAGTAATAACAGTTTGTCTGGTTAGTGGTTACTATGACATTGGTGAATATCACTATGACCTCGAGATTCACTAGTTAAGCAGTCGTGATTATGACTCAATAATATGTCATAAAACTGAGGGATACCTGTACTGTCTCATCCTCCAGGCTCAATGCTGTGTATCAATCTATTGTGGACCCAGCCAGGATGCTAGCTTCTGGCTTCATTCATCTAGAAAGCTAACCATGGACACCTCTCCAATGAGTACTCAGACACCAGATTCTTGACTTTCTTTTATACATCTCATACCTAGAAGCACTGCCTTAAGTAGAATTGTTAATGTTCTTTCTCTGGAATTGCTAACAAAATGTTGACTTGACTAAGGATTCTTCACAATATGTGCAAAACGGGGACAATATATGCCAAAAATAACAGGGGCCAATATTTTCACGGCGCTAAGCAATTACCCTTCTGATGTGTCTAATGCTTGTATAACTTTATCTAAAAGTGAGAGTGAACCCCAGAGCTGGTGTTATTCTTTTAACAATTACTAGCAGCACCCCGCCCTCCTGGGCGGTATATCATAAAAAATGAATGATTTACAATCAGGTTTTTGGTCTCTGGATATGCCACTAAAAATATTCAAATTTCCGGTTTTGTCCTCTTATCTGAATCACATTTTTCCATCAGTGAGCAAGACATCCCATCAGTCCAAAGGCGTCTTTCAAGGTAAGGCTTTTCTAAATAGCTTGACTAGAACCAAAAAATGTGATCATATTACTCCAGTGCTAGCCTCTCTACACTGGCTTCCTGTTAAGGCTAGGGCTGATTTCAAGGTTTTACTGCTAACCTACAAAGCATTACATGGGCTTGCTCCTACCTATCTTTCCGATTTGGTCCTGCCGTACATACCTACACGTACGCAATGGTCACAAGACGCAGGCCTCCTTATTGTCCCTAGAATTTCTAAGCAAACAGCTGGAGGCAATACTTTCTCCTATAGAGCTCCATTTTTATGGAATGGTCTGCCTATCCATATGAGAGATGCAGACTCAGTCTCAACCTTTAAGTCTTTATTGAAGACTCATCTCTTCAGTAGGTCCTATGATTGAGTGTAGTCTGGCCCAGGGGTGTGAAGGTGAACGGAAAGGCACTGGAGCCACGAACGGCCCTTGCTGTCTCTGCCTGGCCGGTTCCCCTCTCTCCACTGGGATTCTCTGCCTCTAACCCTATTACGGGGGCTAAGTCGCTGGCTTACTGGTGCTCTTCCATGCCGTCCCTAGGAGGGGTGTGTCACTTGAGTGGATAGAGTCACTGACGTGATCTTCCTGTCCGGGTTGGCGCCCCCATTGGGTTTGTGCAATGGGGGAGATCTTCGTGGGCTATACTCGGCCTTGTCTTAGGGTAGTAAGTTGGTGGGTTGAAGATATCTCTCGTGGTGTGGGGGCTGTGTTTTGGCAAAGTAAGTGGGGTTATATCCTGCCTGGTTGGCCCTGACTGGGGGTATCGTTGGACGGGGCCACAGTGTCTCCCGACCCCTCCTGTCTCAGCCTCCAGTATTTATGGTGCAATAGTTTATGTGTCGGGGGGCTAGGATCAGTCTGTTATATCTGGAGTATTTCTCCTGTCTTATCCAGTGTCCTGTGTGAAATTAAGTATGCTCTCTCTAGTTCTTTCTTTCTTTCTCTCTCTCGGAGGACCTGAGGCCTGCCTCAGGACTACCTGGCATGATAACTCCTTGCTGTCCCCAGTCCACCTGGTTGTGCTGCTGCTCCAGTTTTAACTGTTCTGCCTGCGGCTATGGAACCCTGACCTGTGGCTATGGAACCTTGTCCCGGACCTGCTGTTTCGACTCTCTCTCTCTGACGCACCTGCTGTCTCTAACTCTGAATGGTCGGCTATGAAAAGCCAACTGACATTTACTCCTGAGGTGCTGACCTGTTGCACCTTCTACAACCACTGTGATTATTATTATTTGACCCTGCTGGTCATCTATGAACATTTGAACATCTTGGCTATGTTCTGTTATAATCTCCACCCGGCACAGCCAGAAAAGGACTGGCCACCCCTTCTAGCCTGGTTCCTCTCTAGGTTTCTTCCTAGGTTCCTGCCTTTCTAGGGAGTTTTTCCTAGCCACTGTGCTTCTACACCTGCATTGCTTGCTGTTTGGGGTTTTAGGCTGGGTTTCTGTATAGCACTTTGTGACATCGGCTGATGTAAAAAGGGCTTTATAAATACATTTGATTGATTGATTGATAGAATGTCATTGTATGCTGTAGCGTTAAGATTTCCCTTAGTTCCAATTAAGGGGCTTAGCCCGAATCATAAAAAACAGCACCAGACCATTATTCCTCCTCCACCAAACTTTACAGCTGGCACTATGTATTGGGGCAGGTAGTGTTCTCCTTGTATCCACCAAACCCAGATTCGTCCGACGGACTGCCAGATGGTGAAGCGTGATCCATCAATCCAGAGAACCCGTTTCCACTGCTCCAGAGTTCAATGGTGGCGAGCTTTACACCACTCCAGCCGACGCTTGGCATGGCGCATGGTGATCTTAGGCTTGCATGCGGCTGCTCAGATATGGAAACCCATTTCATGAAGCTCCCGACAAACAGTTATTGTGCTGACGTTGCTTCCAGAGGCAGTTTGGAACTCAGTAGTGAGGACAGCCAATTTTTACACGCGATGCACTTCAGCACTCAAAGGTCCCGTTCTGTGAGCTTGTGTGGCTTACCACTTCGCGGCTGAGCTGTTGCTGGTCCTAGACGTTTCCACTTCACAATAACAGCACTTACAGTTGACCAGGGCAGCTCTAGCAGGGCAGACATTTGATGAACTGACTTGTTGGAAATGTGGCACCCTATGACGGTGCCACGTTGAAAGTCACTGAGCTTTTCAATAAGGTCATTCTACTGTCAATGTTTGTCTATGGAGATTGCATGGCTGAGTGCTCGATTTTCTACACCTCTCAGCAATGGGTGTGGCTGAAATAGCTGAATCCACTCATTTGAATATATTCCCCGTAAGATCACGTGGTCCCGTGTGGCTCAGTTGGTAGAACATGGCGCTTGCAACGCCAGGGTTGTGGGTTCATTCCCCACGGGGGGACCAGGATGAATATGTATGAACTTTCCAATTTGTAAGTCGCTCTGGATAAGAGCGTCTGCTAAATGACTTAAATGTAAAATCATGACACTTACATTCTCTTGGAAATTAAATGTTTTAAAACAAATTTCCCCCTCTCCAGCATGGGAATCTACCAGCTCATGTTTGTTGCCTAGGCCAGACACTTGATACGGGGCAGGTGGCAGGCCGTGAAAAGCGCATCTTGAGGTTTTATTTTAATATGAAAAGTAAAACATCACAACCTACACTATTTGTTTTAAGCCTATCTCAATTGTGTCCAGTATTTATTTGTAGGCCTATTTATCAAATAATGAGAATTTTTATTTAAGTAGGCAAGCCAGTTAAGAACACTTTCTTTTTTACAATGACGACCTTGTTTAGGGAAGAACGACAGATTTTTACCTTGTCAGCTCGGGGATTTGATCTAGCAACCTTTTGGTTACTGGCCCAACACTCTAACCACTAGGCTACCTGCCACCTCAATCATATTGAGATTAGCAAATCTCTTTTTTGGCCTATAGGCTATAGGCTATGGAACGCTGACATACTACCAGGTTTAAACAAGATCATAGGGAGCTCTGCCTAACACTATGCACAGGTTCTATCAATCCATGTTGAGCTGGTAAATGTGGAAATTAGCAAAACACCTCGTAACAGTTTAGTATTGGGCATCAAACTATACATTATTCTCCAAAAACGGAGTCAAACTTAGATCTCAAATCACCAAAATCAATTTCTTATTCCCTCTCACCTGCTCCTTCCTCTGGGTGGCCGCACCCAGGTCTCATCACACCTGGTATTAATAAACCTAACCTGGCCTGCACTGGGTTTCACAACAGCACGCAAGAAAAATTGTGCCAAGGGCTTTGTCAAGGTCAAGGTCAACCATGTTACAGCTATAATGGGAGAAAAAAAAAATCACAGAAATAATGAAAAGTAGGCTAAAACATCACAGAAATACAACAAATAATTTATGATCTAGTGTCCAGTCTTGACGTTATTAGATTATAGGTGTCACGATCGTCGTCCTCCTCATCTGAGGAGGAGTAGTAAGAAGGATCGGAGGACCAAAATGCAGCGTGATGATTATCCATTTTAATTAGAAAACTTGAAAACAAAGAACAAAACAATAAACGGCCAAACGAACGAAAACGCAACAGTCCCGTATGGTGACATACAAAAAGACACAGAAACAGGAACAATCACCCACAATACAAAACAGACTACCTAAATATGGTTCCCAATCAGAGACAACGACTAACACCTGCCTCTGATTGAGAACCATATCAGGCCAAACACATAGAAATAGACAAACTAGACATACAACATAGAATGCCCACTCAGATCACACCCTGACCAAAAAAAACATAGAAACATACAAAGCAAACTATGGTCAGGGCGTGACAATAGGACCCCAGAGCATATGCCTAAACCAAAATAATTTGTACCTGTTTATTCATAGGTGGAGAGTTGTTGTTCTAGCCTCTCCTTGTAATGTCCATTGTCAATTCAGTTGCTGCTTTGCCAATCTGTAATGGTCCATATTACCACTCCTATGTGCCTTCTTTGGCAGAGCATAGACCAGGGGTGTCAAACTCATTCCACGGAGGGCCTAGTGTCTGCAGGTTTTTGGTTTTTCCTTTCAATAAAGCCCTAGACAACCAGGTGTGGGGAGTTCCTAACTAATTAGTGATGTTAATTCATCAATCAAGTACAAGGGAGGAGCGAAAACCCGCAGACACTCGGCCCCCCGTGGAATGAGTTTGACACCTGTGGCATAGACCTTTCAGCTCTGCATTGAATCAGGGTTTGTCTTTGCTGAATGTGTCAAAAGTGCTGGTTGGAATGCAGTTTTCCTCACAGATACTGATGTAAGATGTGACCCTGTCAAAAGTCGTGAATTGTGGTATTTTCATTTTTGAAAATATCCCAATCGTTGGATTCCAGGCTGTCCTTAAATTTCCCTATGGCCTTTTTTCCATTTCCTCACCATTTAAAAAAAAGGCTTGGCGGTTGTCAGTTTCTGTCTGTATAAGGGGATGAGTTGGATCATCACATGGTCAAAGTTCCCCAGGGGGGAGCGGGGGTAGCGTGGTATGCTCCTTTGATGGTGTTGTAACAGTGATCTAAAGTTTTCGGTTTTCTTGTGTGGCCTTTCAACAGTTGTTTGTAACTGTACAGCTCATGGCTCAGACTGGTGTTGTTAAAGTCGCCCAGAATAGTGAACAATTAATGAAATGGCCACCCGGACTATTTACATTGACCCCCCCTTTGTTTTTACACTGCTGCTACTCACTGTTTATTATCTATGCATAGTCACTTTACTCCTACCTACATGTACAAATTACCTTGGCTAACCTGTACCCCCACACATTGACTCTGTTTTATTGTGTTACTTTTTATTACATTTTTTACTTTAGTTTATTTAGTAAATATTTTCTTAAATCTATTTCTTCAACTGCATTGTTGGTTAAGGGCTCGTAAGTAAGCATTCCACGGTAAGGTTGTATTTGACGTATGTGACAAATAAAATTAGATTTGAATGCAGAATCTGGGTATTTCTTTTTCTACCATGGGGATGATGGGAGGTGGTGGTGGAGGAATGATACCTGTGGAGAGGATCCCATCCCTCTGCGCAGGTACGCTGGCTGTTTGGAGGAATGGCTGCTATTCATATGGTTGTAAGGCTGTTATACTTTGGGCTGTAACAGAGTATCAGCACAAGATGCTCCTACTGTCAGCTAGTAGTAATTGTTCTGTGTAGTGACATGAGCGGAGTCTCCTGACTTCTCCCATTTGTCGCAGATATCCGAAGTAGATATGTTGTGGACCCTGCTATGATGACCACCACCAACCTGAGGCCAAGCAGATTAGCCTGAGACCCCTGCAGTACAGAAATCACCAAACAGTGGAGGCTGGCTCAGCTGGGTCATTGGTGGCAAAAAGAAAGAGGTTCATCTACCTGATGACAAAGACAACTCCATAAAGAACCTGTTATTTCTATTCTTTATACAGACACTTCAGTGGATTCATCTTTTTCTCTGTGGCTTGATTCACATTGCTCCCTCAGATTGTCTGGGATCAGGTCATACGGAGTTGATCGACAAAAGTGAGCCCAATGCTGAGGTATTCACTCCAATTAATCAGATCAATTTAAATCAATTGATGAGTGTTGAATTTCAATGTGAGAATGTCACTAATTTTGAAAATATGTTGATGTGTTTTACAGAACAAGCTTGTATCTGGGGAACTCTGGCAGTCTTTCCAAAGGAGTGAATTCTTACTCCATGAAAGCAGTTGAATATTGCTCCAATACTGTGCCAGCCAGTCATTCCTCTCTCTGGTGATCTCCTGCTAACATATTTAACTCTTACAAATCAAATCAAAGTTAATTTGTCACGTGCGCCGAATACAACAGGTGTAGACCTTACAGTGAAATGGTAACTTACAGGCTCTAACCAATGGTGCGAGAAAAAAATAAGGTATGTGTGTGTGTATGTAGGTAAGTAAAGAAATAAAACAACAGTAAAAAGAAATGTGAAAAAAGAGTAGCAAGGCTATATACATACACCTGCTAGTCAGGCTTATTGAGGTAGTATGTACATGTAGGTATCGTTAAAGTGACTATGCATATATGATGAACAGAGAGTAGCAGAAGCGTAAAAAGAGGGGTTGGCGGGTGGTGGGACACAATGCAGATTGCCCTGTTAGCCAATGTGTGGGAGCACTGGTTGGTCGGGCCAATTTAGGTAGTATGTACATGAATGTATAGTTAAAGTGACTATGCATATAAGATAAACAGAGAGTAGCAGCAGCGTAAAAGAGGGGTTGGGGGGGCACACAATGCAAATAGTCCAGGTAACCATTTGGTTACCTGTTCAGGTAATTTAGGAAGGACAGCAGGTCTATGGGGCAGCAGATACCCTACAGTGCTGTACCCTAATATGACCGTCACAATGCCTCAAAGCCAGGGGCCTGGCCAGCTCCCTTGCCCACACACCACCCTCGTGGCTGTGCCATTTGATTGCTCCCAGGTTGGCAGACAGGCTGTGCCATTTAATTGCTCCCAGGTTGGCAGGCAGAAACTTGCCCCATGCACTCTACCCTATTGAGGTATAACTCTGGACAGTCCTTCCTAAATTAATACATTTCAATAGCAGAGCTTTTATTTTGCAGAAATATAACATATGGCTGAAGTAGCTGTGATGTAAATAATTGTTATTCTTGTTCCACAGGCGATTTGCCCAGAATGAGTTTTCCCATATACATAAGTGGAGTTTTCAGCATTTTAGAAGAAATGGCAAATCAATTAAGAAAAAATATTGAAGTAATGGGGCACTTCTGGTATCACAGGTCTGAGTGGGTTCCAGAATAGTAGCCTGATTTGTGTATCTTCATGGTCATGTACACCACAGCAGAATATGCATTGCATTGGTAATCAACTATTTCCTGTTAAAGAGAAAATACTTACCTCGTTGTCATTCTGCTCTCCAACAGTTCTGGTGGACATATCATGCACCCCTTTTGAGTGTCTTTCACTGACCCTTCTCTGCTCCCAACAAAATTCATATTGACATGTCATAAGGGGTTTTAAATAATCTGCAAGCAACTATCAAAGAATAAAAACAAATGGATTTACAGGTGCTCCTTGGGAGAGAATGGAATGCGTTAAGGGGGACCCTTTTTTAACTAGGACTACTAGGCCTACATCAGATTGTGCAGGTCTAAACAGCTATGCTATATCATGTGCACACTAATTACATGTCTTGCAAATTGTTTAGTTAATCAGGTTTAGATTTGTTTTAAAGAGTCTAAGTGACATAATATAAATTAATAGCCTACTACCAGTGGCAACTGGGGTGAATAATTGCTTTTAGCTTGCGTGGCGAGGGCGGAACTTATGACGTTTTCAGCCGAAGCTTGGAGGTGTTTATTGTTCCTTCCCTTCGAAGAGAGAAAGGAGGCTAGAAAGGCGAAGCTTTAACGATTACCGAGACGTTTACATAGACCATTTTCATACGGTTTCAATTACACAAAACAACGGCAGAGGAAGGTTGACACAGGACCCAGTGGCCATGGCATATGCATACCTTTTCAAATACATCATTATCGGAGACACAGGTAAGCAAGCACTAGTCAATGGCAGCAAATATTGCTAACGATAGTTAGCAAGCAGCTATCTTTTATTTCCGCAGTGTTGGAGAGTCCAATATGACGTGGTACAAGCGGAGACGCAAGAGGTGGGATGACTGACAGATTTCTCGCTTGCAAACGTCGTTAATAGCTTGTCATTAACGTGAAATAATCCCCCCTAAAATTCCCACCTTACATCACATAATGTTGTGGTCAACTAGTAGCGTGTTAGTTTAGCAACACATCCAACAAGCCGACTGCCTATTGTCCTTCTGTTTTGCACTGAGGGTGGGGGTGCTAAGCTATCTTTGCTACCTAACGTTACATTGCTAGCTAATAGGCTAACGTTGGTAAAGTAGCTGTTTACAGCGACATAAACAACAGCTAGTTTGACAGCTTCTCTACAACATGGGCGTTTGCACTGACTATGTCAGTCACTTGGACAGAGTCAAGCCAAGGGTTTGAGCTGTCTTTCTTTTGCGCGGTTGTATTGCTAGGCCATAAGCACCAAGCGCCCTCCCTCGAAATGGCGTTTTACATACTTTTTTTGTACGGTTGCCTACTACGGCAGCATTCTAGTTTAGCTGTCTAGGCGTTTATGCACGTGTTGTTAACCCGACATAATGTACTTTTACACGGGTGTTATGTTAATGAAGTTAAGCAGTTCACTGTCGTTTGTTTACCTAGACGAGGTGGACTTACCGGTAGTAGGTTTCCCAAATATTGTGGATGCTGCCAAAGCCAACCTACATTTTTGTCCAGATAATTTATTGCAGGTTGCATTAGAAGCAGGCGACGTAGGTACTTGTTTATCAAGAACAGTACAACTATGTGCATCATCTTATTTGATTAGATCTGTTATACATCTATTGCTCAAGCCGGATCCTTGTTGAAATAGCCTAACAGCAGCACCGCTTGCTATGCATTTTACCCAGGGAAAACGAGGGATACTGAGATGACCTATCTCTTTGACTACAGATTGACAGTGTTTGATGCTGAGAAATAAACACATGTACCTGGTTGGCATCTCAAGTCCACAGGGGGAATGTTGTGATGCTAATGTTGTGACTTCCATGACTTTAATTTATTAATTGATCAATAAGGCTTGTACATTCAAGGCTTGTACATGCTGCCTTTTTAAAAGTAACAATTTACTGTGGTTTACTCTGTTTGAAAGTATCAGTGAAGGGAAGTGTACCCTGTTTACAGGAAGGCCAATAACAGATTAAACAGCATGCTCCCCTGCATTTCTCTGAGATGAAAGGGCAGAATTTTACTTGAACCAGACTATTTGCTTACAGGACCGCATATCATATGATGCTTGTTTCAAACTGGAGACATCATTTCCAACCCAAAACAGTGGTCAGCATTTGGGAGTACAAATCTGTCAGTGCATTTTTTTTCACCAGGCTACATCCAGCAGAGTTTTCCCCCTTGTTTTATTTGTATAATTAGTAGGGTCAGGACGATACCAGTATTGCGATACTCGTTAGTATTGTGGCTAGGAAAGAAAACACGAAGGGTTTACACTTCAAGAAAAACAGCCCTAATGTGGAAACAAACATCATGTTGTCATCCAGAGTCACATTTATTTATTTTCTAAACTATAGCACACTATTTTACATACAATAGGTTTTTAAAGGACCAAAGAGTTTGGTCTGCTTTGTTTTCATTTCTGCCATGGATTTTTTTTGTTGCTATACTGGTATCGTCACAGCCCTAGTTGCAACACTGCAGACCTGTCATCGTCCTGGCTTCACTGGGGGCCATCATGTGACCCCCTGCAACCCAAGTTGTTGATCATTCAGTGTTTTCACATTACTCACTCACGTTCTACATGTCTTTGCTGTGTAGGTATGGCTATCCCAGCTGTTCAAGCAGTTAGATATAGTCTATGCTATGTGGTTGGTAACTTGGCTAGATGAGAGGATAGTTGAGAAACCCCTATCCAAAAGGATGCCTCCATACCATAAACCTTAGTTTTCACCTGAATCTAAATCCAGTTGTACATCTCTTCCTGCCCAATCAAATGCACAATTAGTGATGGGGGGGGGGGGTGTAATTAGGCTAGTCTTTGATTTGGCACCCATGTCTAATTACTGTTGCTTTAAGATAATGACCTGACCACTAAAGAACCAGATGGACTATCTATTCAGCGCTAGAGGCTGATTGGCTAGCAGGTACACAGTTAAAAGGGTGACATAGCTTTGTTTTGTTACATCCTTCTCATGATGTCTTCTATCACCCTGACTCCCCTGCCTAGCAACAGTGGTGGTAACCCATAGAAACACTAATGATAGCCTTCTCTGGTGTCCAAAAGGTTTCACCTGTTTGCATTATAACCATACAGTGCGGGACACGTGTTTTCACAGGTCCCTCCTCCACGATATGGCAGTGTGTTTCACTGTCACGTTTTACGTTATTTTTTTCTCACACAGGCGCACGCCACACATTATATTTAGCTCTACTTTGTAATAAATGGAGTTAGCCGCCCATCATTAGGCTAATTGTTGCATTCATTATGGTCAGTGCTACCTAGGAATATCTTTGTTTCATCACACCAAACAACCTCATGAGTCATGACATTTGTGTGTTGACATTTTTGATAAAATGTCCATCCCTATCAGGAGCTTCATCATCATGTTGACAGTGCCTCGAACACAGGTCCTCCTAAAGAAGCTTGAGGACGAAATGGCTCTTCTTAACCACTGATCTAGGACCGGATAACACTATCCCACTCTGAACAATTGAGGGAATAAAACAATACTTGACCCTGAATGTGTTTTAATGCATCCTCTACATACTCCAGAAAAAATGACAACCAGAATTCTACTTGTTTGACAAGCCTCTTGGCTTCAGCAGGGCTGACTATGAGCTTCTTTACCATTGTGTGGGTGTAGTCAGAGGGCTGTAGGGCCTGATACAGCCTGACATTTTTATCTCATTAAATTACCCTCCTTATGTAATTTTTTGTTCTGACACATCATATCAAAGACTGGGATTCAACTTCTTTAATGTGTGTGTGCGACCAGATGTGTTGTTGGTTTTCCAACGTGTGTGTGACTGGCTAAATTATGTTACTTATGCATACAGAGTGCCTATTTGTTCCTGTGTGTGCCTCTGTTTAACTGTGCATGTTTGTTTTACAGGTGTGGGGAAATCATGCCTATTATTACAGTTCACAGACAAGCGGTTTCAGCCGGTGCACGACCTCACTATCGGTAAGGCTCCTCTATATTCATTATAACGTTTAACAACGACTGTGATTGAAATGTATCCTGCCTCTGCACTGGAGGGACCTCAATTAAATCATATGTGCTCGGCTCAGATCTCCACGTCCAGGGCTTGACATTAACTTTTTTAGGCACTTGTCTGAAAGCTCAGGTCTCTTGCCCCTCCTCCCCCAAAAAAGGTATAACACCATGGGCCAAAAAGGTGACAAATTGTGTTGTATGATGCAAGGACCCACTTCACAAAATAACGTTCATTATTTTCACTGGTATTGACAATGTAAGGCTGCTGGTCTCTGATCCCATGCATTATATCTCCTCCCCCCACAAAGTGAAATATTGCACTTATATGCTACTGTATAAAACACATGTGATCCGTCAAGCCTCCATCTGGAGAGCTACTGGGTGTAAAGGCTTTGTTCCAATTCTGATTGGCGCAGCCTAATTGTTTCCATATTGTGATCTCCATATCGGACAACTTTTTTTTAGTTGCCCCAGGCAAGCGGACAAGCGTTAATGTCACGCCCTGCCCTTGTGTTAATTAATTTCTTAAGGATTTTCATCTCTCCTCTGGTCTAACCTGTGACGATGAGGGAGATGGATTTTATTTTAGCTTGCTAGCTACTTCCAGACACGAATAACAGAACACCTCACTCTTAACACACATCAGCTCTGCTAGGGCGAGTAAAATGTTATCAAGAGGGTTAGTGACTGCACTGTTACTGGCAACAATTTCATTCAGTTTTTGATTATTTTATTAATCATTTAATGTTTGGCCAGTGTCTCTCCTCTACTACACTGTGTCAGCTCTAACCATTATTCACCATAGGCTTTTAGGGTGTTTCTGTAGTGGAAGCAGGGGAGGGGTTCTAGAACAGGGTTTCCCAAACCCAGTCCTGCCCCCCCCCCCCCCCCCCCCCAGTGCACGTTTTGTTTTTTGCCCTAGCACTACACAGCTGATTCAAATAACCAACTAATCATCAATCTAGTGCTAGGGCAACCATGGTCTAGGTGGTTAGGGCTAGTGGGTTATGGTTAATAAGGCTAGTGGTTAAAGTTAGTTTCGGGTTTAGGATTACACCTCATGATTAGCGCCAAGGTTTTTACCATACCACATGACCTGACCAGGTCATTGAATTTGACATTTAAAATGTTTAGGATAGGGACGTCCCAAGGATCCCATATAGTACTAACCATGCATGATTTCCATTGAATCTTGGTGTTAGTGTTTTCATGCAAGTGAGTTGTAGACTGACTGTGTCCTTGTGGTGGGTGTGTCTTTCCGAGGTGTGGAGTTTGGGGCGCGGATGATCACCATAGATGGTAAACAGATCAAGCTGCAGATCTGGGACACGGTAAGATACTTGCCCTGTTGCACATTGAACAGATATGATTATTTACCTGAACACACGATACAGTCGACTCCTGATACATGCAGCAGTGTGGGACAGTTCTCACCAGTTAAGTTATCAACTACTGCATGCAGTTCAATCATAAAGAATGTAGTCAATGTACTGTTGAAGTGATACAGGTTCATTCTGCCAATTAAACAGTTTATACTTGGCCTATCTCAAGTGCACTTATCAGGGGTCGACTGTAATCATGTTGCTTGCCTTGTAAAGAGAAGAATGACAGAGCCCTACACAACAGCATTTGTGTCAGTTCGCTGTTCACATGTTTCACCCTCTTCTCAAATAACCTCAGCTTTGTCATTGTGAGAAGTTTTCTATTTTGAAATATTTTTTGTTGCATACTAACTGACCCTCATTAACCAGTCAACAAACGGTTACATTCTTTCCAAACAGTAAAATGATGTGACCAACAGAAAATACTGTACTGTGCATGCATACAAGGACCGGACATTTTTCACGAAGTAGTTAATGGAGACATGCAACAATAGCAAGGCTATAGTCTATTATTGAACATTCAACTCTTGTAATGAAGCAGCAAATAAAACGTATTTTTACATTTACCAAAATGCATTTTACAGGAAAACACTGTTCTAAACAGTACACATAATGAGAGCGGTTCCATAATGAAAATGTCTGTTAGAAAGAGGGAGAATCTAATAACCACTAGGATGGGTTGCTAATATGACTAGGATTGTGACTTTGGCTTCTGGACAACAAAAGTTGATGTAAAACCAATAGAACAGCAGAGAAATGGTGGTTTGATGTCATGAGGAAGTCTTTTTACGTTTCTATGGCTGGATTTCGGCTAGGGTACTTTGAAGCAAGGTAAGACATGACTCATAATATGAAATAAAGTAAAACGTTCAGGTTTCAAATAGAGGTCGACCGATTATGATTTTTCAACGCCGATACCTATTATTGGAGGACCAAAAAAACCTGATACCAATTAATCAGACGATTTAAAATTAAAATAATAAAAATAAATAAATAATAATAATAATAATAATAGTAATAAAAAAAGTAATTTTTTTTAAATTTTTTATATATATATATTTTTTTAATAATAAAAAAATAAATAATCATATATATTAATACATTTAAATAAAAAATATATATAATAATAAAAAATATATATATATATTCGTTTTGTAATAATGACAATTACAACAATACTGAATTAACACTTATTTTAACTTAATATAATACTTCAATAAAAATCAATTTAACCTCAAGTAAATAATGAAACATGTTCAATTTGGTTTAAATAATGCAAAAACAAAGTGTTGGAGAAGTAAAGGTGCAATATGTGCCATGTAAGAAAGCTAACGTTTAAGTTCCTTGCTCAGAACATGAGAACATATGAAAGCTGGTGGTTCCTTTTAACATGAGTCTTCAATATTCCCAGGTGAGAAGTTTTAGGTTGTAATTATTATCGGACTATTTCTCTCTATACCATTTGTATTTCATATACCTTTGACTATTGGATGTTCTTATAGGCACTTTAGTATTGCCAGTGTAACAGTATAGCTTCCGTCCCTCTCCTCGCCCCTACCTGGGCTCGAACCAGGAACACATCGACCCTCGAAGCAGCGTTACCCTGCAGAGCAAGGGGAACAACCACTCCAAGTCTCAGGGCGAGTGACGTTTGAAACGCTATTAGCGCGCACCCCGCTAACTAGCTAGACATTTCACATCGGTTACACCAGCCTAATCTCGGGAGTTGATATGCTTGAAGTCATAAACAGCTCAATGCTTGAAGCATTGCGAAGAGCTGGCAAAACGCACGAAAGTGCTGTTTGAATGAATGCTTACGAGCCTGCTGCTGCCTACCACCGCTCGGTCAGACTGCTCTATCAAATCATAGACTTAATTATAACATAATAACACACAGAAATACGAATCTTAGGTCATTAATATGGTCGAATCCGGAAACTATCATCTCGAAAACAAAACGTTTATTCTTTCAGTGAAATACGTAACCGTTCCGTATTTTATCTAACGGGTGGCATCCATAAGTCTAAATATTCCTGTTACATTGCACAACCTTCAATGTTATGTCATAATTATGTAAAATTCTGGCAAATTAGTTCGCAACGAGCCAGGCGGCCCAAACTGTTGCATATACCCTGACTCTGCATGCAATGAACGCAAGAGAAGTGACACAATTTCACCTGGTTAATATTGCCTGCTAACCTGGATTTCTTTTAGCTAAATATGCAGGTTTAAAAATATATACTTCTGTGTATTGATTTTAAGAAAGGCATTGATGTTTATGGTTAGGTACAGTCGTGCAACGATTGTGCTTTTTTCGCAAATGCGCTTTTGTTAAATCATCCCCCGTTTGGCGAAGTTGGCTGTCTTTGTTAGGAAGAAATAGTCTTCACACAGTTCGCAACGAGCCAGGCGGCCCAAACTGCTGCATATACCCTGACTCTGTTGCAAGAGAAGTGACACCATTTCACCTGGTTAATATTGCCTGCTAACCTGGATTTCTTTTAACTAAATATGCAGGTTTAAAAATATGTACTTGTCTATTGATTTTAAGAAAGGCATTGATGTTTATGGTTAGGTACACGTTGGAGCAACGACAGTCCTTTTTCGCGAATGCGCACAGCATCGATTATATGCAACGCAGGACACACTAGATAAACTAGTAATATCATCAGCCATGTGTAGTTAACTAGTGATTATGAATGATTGTTTTTTATAAGATACGTTTTTAATGCTAGCTAGCAACTTACCTTGGCTTCTTACTGCATTCGCGTAACAGGCAGGCTCCTCATGGAGTGCAATGTAAAGCAGGTGGTTAAAGCATTGGACTAGTTAACTGTAAGGTTACAAGATTGAATCCCCGAGCTGACAAGGTAAATATCTGTCGTTCAGCACCTGAACAAGCAGTTAACCCACCGTTCCTAGGCCGTCATTGAACATAAGAATGTGTTCTTAACTGACTTACCTAGTTAAATAAAGGTGTAAAAAAAAACGGCCAAATCGGTGTCCAAAAATACCGATTTCCGATTGTTATGAAAACTTGAAATCGGCCCTAATTAATCGGCCATTCCGATTAATCGGTCGACCTCTAGTTTCAAACAATCACTGCCTCAAGCTCACGTTGCAAAGTGGTTGTGACGCACTGATAGCCTGCGTACTGTTGACTATAGCCTATGCACTCAAATAACAAATTGGAGGCGCGCTTTAATTACCGATTGAGAAATAAAAATAGTAGCTCTGTTTAATCGTGGCCGTCAAAACAGTTTAACATGCGATTGCATTTTAGAATTGTTATTTGTTGCTTAATGCCTGGGCTTACAAAAGCACGTTTCAGTCCAGTACCAGCTCTTTGAGCAGCTGCTCTAGTGCTGTCTGATGGGTGATACAGCGCAGTGTTCAACACCATAGTGTCCTCTAAGCTCATCACTAAGCTAAGGACCCTGAGTCTGAAAACCTCCCTCTGCAACTGAATCCTGGACTTCCTGACAGACCGTCCCCAGGTGGTGTGGGTAGGCAACAACACAGCCGCCACACTGGCACTCAACATGGGCCCCTTGGGGGTGCGTGCTTAGTACCCTCCTGTACTCCCTCTTCACCCACGACTGCGTTGCCACGCACGACTCCAACACCGTTAAGTTTGCTGATGACACGACGGTGGTATGCCTGATCACCGACGACGATGAGACAACAACCTCTCCCTCAACGTCAGCAAGGAGCTGATCGTGGACTACAGAAAAAGGAGGGCCGAGCACACTCCCATTCACATTGACAGGGCTGTAGTGGAGCTGGTCGAGGTCTTCAAGTTCCTCGGTGTCCACATTACTTAGTATCTATCATGGTCCGCACACACCAACACAGTCATGAAAAGGGTAGGATAATTACTCTTCCCCCTCAGGAGATGAAAAGATTTGGTATGGAGCCTCAGATACTCAGTTCTACAGCTGCACCATTTGAGAGCATCTTGACTGGCTCCATGACTGCTTGGTATGGCAATTACTGCCATCCGACCCTAAGGCGCTGCAGAGGGTAGTGAGTACGGCCCATTGGGGCCGAGCTCCCTTCCTTCCAGGACCTCTGACACAGCCTGGTATAGAGGAAGGCCTTAAAATTGTCAGACTCCAGCCACCCAAGTCATAGATTATTCTCTCTGCTACCGCACGGCAAGCGGTACCATGCACCAAGTCTGGAACCAAAAGGACCCTGAACAGCTTCTACCCCCAAGTCATAAGACTGTTAAATAGTTAGTCCGGGTAGCTATTGGTTAATTATTTAACTATCTGCATTGATCCTTTTTGCACTAACTTTTTGGACTCATCACATACACTGCTGCTACAGTTTCTGTCCTGTTGCCTAGTCACTTTATTCCTAGTTATACGTACATACAGTGGGGCAAAAAAGTATTTAGTCGTCCACCAATTGTGCAAGTTCTCCCACTTAAAAAGATGAGAGGCCTGTAATTTTCATCACTTCAACTATGACAGACAAAATGAGAAAAAAAAATCCAGAAAATCACATTGTAGGATTTTTAATGAATTTATTTGCAAATTATGGCGGAAAATAAGTATTTGGTCACCTACAAACAAGCAAGATTTCTGGCTCTCACAGACCTGTAACTTCTTCTTTAAGAGGCTCCTCTGTCCTCCACTCGTTACCTGTATTAATGGCACCTGTTTGAACTTGTTATCAGTATAAAAGACACCTGTCCACAACCTCAAACAGTCACACTCCAAACTCCACTATGGCCAAGACCAAAGAGCTGTCAAAGGACACCAGAAACAAAATTGTAGACCTGCACCAGGCTGGGAAGACTGAATCTGCAATAGGTAAGCAGCTTGGTTTGAAGAAATCAACTGTGGGAGCAATTATTAGGAAATGGAAGACATACAAGACCACTGATAATCTCCCTCGATCTGGGGCTCCACGCAAGATCTCACCCCGTGGGGTCAAAATGATCACAAGAACGGTGAGCAAAAATCCCAGAACCACACGGGGGGACCTAGTGAATGACCTGCAGAGAGCTGGGACCAAAGTAACAAAGCCCACCATCAGTAACACACTACGCCGCCAGGGACTCAAATCCTGCAGTGCCAGACGTGTCCCCCTGCTTAAGCCAGTACATGTCCAGGCCCGTCTGAAGTTTGCTAGAGAGCATTTGGATGATCCAGAAGAAGATTGGGAGAATGTCATATGGTCAGATGAAACCAAAATAGAACTTCGTAAGAAGCATTTCAAGGTCCTGGAGTGGCCTAGCCAGTCTCCAGATCTCAACCCCATAGAAAATCTTTGGAGGGAGTTGAAAGTCCGTGTTGCCTAGCAACAGCCCCAAAACATCACTGCTCTAGAGGAGATCTGCATGGAGGAATGGGCCAAAATACCAGCAACAGTGTGTGAAAACCTTGTGAAAACTTACAGAAAACGTTTGACCTCGGTCATTGCCAACAAAGGGTATATAACAAAGTATTGAGAAACTTTTGTTGTTGACCAAATACTTATTTTCCACCATAATTTGCAAATAAATTCATTAAAAGTCCTACAATGTGATTTTCTGGATTTCTTTTTCTTCTCATTTTGTCTGTCATAGTTGTCTGTCATCTTTTTAAGTGGGAGAACTTGCACAATTGGTGGCTGACTAAATACTTTTTTGCCCCACTGTACCTACCTCAATTATCTCGTACCTCTGCACATCAACTCAGGAATGGTACCCTGTGTATAAAGCCATGTTATCGTTACTTATTGAACTTTTATTATTACGTGTTACTTTTCTATTGTCTGTTCTCTGCATTGTTGAGAAGACATGTAACCATTTCACTGCTAGTCTGCACCTCTCGTTTACGAAGCATGTGACAAATAAATTGGAGTTTGATTTGATAGGCTATTCCGCTTCTCAAACTAGGCTCTATATGCTGTGCGCATGTGATAAATAAGATGCATGACGGCAAACACACACCGCAATTTTTAATTACACTAAATTATGCAAATTAACCTATAGACTGATAAGCATGACCAGTCAAATGTGTTTTCGGTGCCTAACCAATTAGCCGTTAACCATTTAACATCCCTAATTAGGAGTGAAGATTGAAGTGTTAATTAGGGTTTCTCAGTGTGCCCTACTGTTAATTCTGTGGGATTCCCTGTGCTTTGCTAGGGCCCATTTTAAAAGCTGTTTACATTTTTTGGCCTTATTTTTCTTTTAGAATTTTTCCCAAATTCCAGATAATTCCATCCCATTCTGTTTTTCTAAGTTTCTTTTTATTTATTTATTTAGCTCTCAAAATCATACTTAAAAAATATATAGAACATCATCCAATTTGTAGTTCTTTAAGTCCACAACACTGCTTAAACCACATCATGAGACCTTTGAGGTCTAGGAAAAATATTTAAATTTTTTGGTGTGTGCAAAACAAATTGGCACTGGATTGATGAAAACTATCATCATATTGTTCTGCCAGGTAGGTGTCGTGTCTTTGGCATCATTAAACTGAACACTTATTTATCAAATAACTCTGTAATTATTATTACGCGATTAAACTGATTAATCATGTAACTGTAATTAACTAGGAAGTCGGGGCACCAAGGAAAATATTCAGATTATAAAGTTATAATTTTCCTAATATAACTTTCAGATATTTAATATCTGATCAATTAGTCTTCGAATTAATGAATTATTATTTACCTCATGTAGTCTCATTCCAAACGTCGTAAATTGTTGGTTATCTGCACGAACCCAGTCTTCACTATGAGTCATCCATACATCAATTGTCTTAAAGTAAATAAATTATAAGTCATTCACAGAAATGCATAAACAAACAGTAGATAGTTACAAGGAAATGATAACGGAGTTTCCCTAGTGGGATAAACCGGTATCGCGGCTTGGTGGACAAAAAGGGAAGTGGGGGTAAACTGAGATGAGAAACCTACAAAGTTGATAATAATAACAATTGAAATGCTAATCCTTTGCACATGAACGCCCACCCCTTCGGGAATAATTGCAATCAATATATATATTTACGCTCAGTGTGTCGTTGGGATCTCTGTTGAAAAGTTTGTTTCTGTTGGAGAGTTTGTCCGCCCTGTCTCTGTCGCGGTTAGAATGGATAGTTCAGAGTGACATTCATTCATGTCGTTATAGAATAGATGTTTCGGCGGTTGTCGGTCTTCGCGTTCAATGATACCGAATTCCTAGCTGCAGACTAGTAATTAATATCAAAGACTTGTTCTTATTCTGTCGGTATCGATAGTCTAAGAGTTTAACCATGTGGTTAAAAGATTCAGCCATCTACTCAAACCTTAGCTTTATGGTCTCCTCTCAAACCTTGTCCCTCTCGTTATCGAGGTAAGCTGGTCTGGTGATAGAAAACCCGGGTGGGGGTTTTATTCGGAAGAGCAGAAAAAGGCTGTCTCATGACGCCAGGTCCTAACTGTGCTCATGGGCGGTCCTCTGATTTAGTTAAACTCCAAAGGGAATTGGAGTTTCCTTCATTAAACAGTCCAAAATCACATTACACAATTCCACAAACAGTATCATCCTCACTCATTCATCTTATACAACAATTAGATGTAAGCCTCATATCTGAGGCTATTGTATAAACAGCGTTATGGTAATGTGGCCGTATGGTCTCCCATGAGTTTCACAAAATTGTACCAAACGGACAAGTTCGTAGCTGGATTCTTCACCGATCTTTTATACCTTCTCCAGAACATAAATGTTGTTCGGACCTCAAGTTCTGTGAGGTGGAAGAAATTCCTTTGTTCTCTCTATGAAAACTCACTTTCTCTCTATACTGTGGCCATAAGGAGATAATCTCCTCCAGGAATCTACGACCTGAGGTCGCAGCAGCCTGAGTGTAGGAGACAGAGAGGGGGATGGTGCTCGCTGCACCCAAAGAGGGCAATGTCATGAAATAGGTATAGGCTACTTTTGTAGTACATTAAAAAAAAGGATCATTTTGGGGAAGCCTTTCCATATCTACCAGAAGAAGCTAATCATTACATCATCACTGACGGTTACATAAATGTAGGCATACGCGTGCACCGGGCACACAAAGGCATTCCTGTGCCTTTGCAGGAAAATACACTGATGCAGTTTCATGTCGTATGATTAACTTGGGCAAATGTATTAATTTCAAGTTTAATATATTGTTAAATTCCGTTTAAAAGTTTGGATTCCATGATTTCGTGCAGATTTTATAGAGCCCTACTGACTGTGCTGAGGAAATATGAACACTACAGGATATGATCTTGGTGTTAGTGTAGTATTTCTATTGGCCTGTAGGGGGAGACACAGTTCTATAAATAAGAATAGAATCTCAGCAGTAATTCTGAATGGTGCAAGGCCTTTTGGCCTTCAGACCGAGCCCGCTGCTGTGTGCTTACTAGGCCACATGGCAACACAGGTGCATTTTGGTTGATTAAAAGGTAAGCCTGGAATTCAGCAGAAATTGATGCCAAGGGGGATAAGAATGGCAACCTTTGATTGGGCACTTTGGTCATCTAGCTGGCATTTTGAGAAACACTTTCACTTTTATATATTCGAAACACCACTATGAATATACCCTCTCTATTAGAATGATCTGTGGTTTAGCTTACATCCCCAGACCACTACATGTCCACCCTGCCAAGACAGAGTTCAAATCAAACACAGGGCATGTGTACCGTCTGTGTAGCTGTATCGGTGTGTGTTCCGGCATGTGTGTGAGCACAGGAGGAGGAGTAGGGAGGTACTGCCTGCCCTGGGAGTGATGTAATAGCCAAAATCTGCATTTCTGGCGTTCCTGTAACCTTTGAGATCCGGCAGATGGCAGGCATAAAGGTGTCATTCATCATTTATTCACAATGGCCTCCATTAGCTCCAACGTTAGCAGCTGCCTCAGGGGGACTGTTGCCACTGACTCAACAGTCAGTGGCAACAGGGCCTTATTGAATTCAAATGTGCTGCAGTGCTGGGCTGCCTGGTTCTCACTCACCTGCTGCCAGGCCGGAATTGAGGTAGAACAGCGTAGAGTAAGCCAAGGTACAACGGCTGCTAGCCATTTTATAAGCTGCTGACAATGGCATCTATCGACAGGTCTGATCTGCCTGCCTGCTGTTTTAACCCAACACTGAGTGTGGGGAGAGAGGTAGAATGTTGTATTGTGGGCTATAGTGGAACACAATGGGCCCCTTGTTTATGAGGAGTCAGTCAGTCAGTCAGGTATGGGATGCAGAGAAAGAGAGGAGTCTTTTGTACACAGTGACAGAGGTTTGCCTGTGCTCTGCCTCTCTGCACAAGGAAAATCAGGAGGCTTGGCTCTCTGGTTGGGAATATCTATGAGTAATATCTAGGAGAAAGCTGCTGGAAAGCCTGGACTGGAAGAGAGTAGTAGGCACTAGGCAGGACATGCATGAGTAAAACATGGCTCGGGCCAGGAGTTTTTCAGGACATGGGCTCAGAAGAACCTCTGACCTGTTCACCGGACGTGCTACCTGTCCCAGACCTGCTGTTTTCAACTCTCTAGAGACAGCAGGAGCGGTAGAGATACTCTTAATGAGCTGCTATGAAAAGCCAACTGACATTTACTCCTGAGGTACTGACTTGCTGCACCCTCGACAACTACTGTGATTATTATTGTTTGACCATGCTGGTCATTTATGAACATTTGAACATCTTGGCCATGTTCTGTTATAATCTCTACCCGGCACAGCCAGAAGAGGACTGGCCACCCCTCATAGCCTGGTTCCTCTCTAGGTTTCTTCCTAGGTTTTGCCCTTTCTCGGGAGATTTTCCTAGCCACCGTGCTTCTACACCTGCATTGCTTGCTGTTTGGGGTTTTAGGCTGGGTTTCTGTACAGCACTTTGAGATATCAGCTGATGTAAGAAGGGCTATATAAATAAATTTGATTTGATTTGACCCTAGTAACACAGTACATCTGTGTTGGTATTTTGTTCAACACACCCTTGAGCATTGAAGTAAGACTCCTTTAAGAGTAGTTGCTTTGTTCAGCTTACTACTACTACTTTGAAGTACTGCTGGCTATTGTTTGTACACTTTCTATGGGTTACTATGCTTCTGTGCTGAACTTTGTACACACACAGACGCTCTGTTAAAGCAAAGACAAAGTCTGTTTGTCTTTGGCACTAATTGTGTGTGTGTGTGTGTGTGTGTGTGTCAGGCCGGCCAAGAGTCCTTCCGCTCCATCACCCGGTCTTACTACAGAGGGGCAGCTGGCGCCCTGCTCGTGTATGACATCACAAGGTCAGTCTGGTGGCCATTTTCTCCCCAGGCCTTATCTATGTAAATACTTTGGCCACTAAGTCTACCCTAGGATTTAGGTATTGCTCTTGACAAATGTAAAATATATATATTAGTTTGTTTAGGAGGAAAGGAAATGTTGTTTTCTTATCCAGTTCATTCAGTTTAACAATAGTTGGAGCCACTGAGATTTGTTTGTATAATACATTTTGGATGTAATTTAATCTCCCACACCAATGCCCTTATTTTGCTCATGTGGGTCAACTGTTGTTACAAAAGGGACCTACATTCACCTAATGAAGGACATGTTTATGCATTAGTTTACTAGGAAAGGAAAATGTATTGTTCTTATGTTAAGTGTTGCTCAACTGTTTTTGTTTTAGAAGGGACACCTTCAACCACTTGACAACCTGGTTAGAGGACGCTCGCCAACATTCCAACTCCAACATGGTCATCATGCTCATTGGGAACAAGAGGTCAGATTCATCTCCCTGTCACTCATGGTTACCAAACAACCTAGTCATGGTTGTCATGGCTACTAAACAGGCTATGCCTCAGGTCTGAAATGGCATCCTTTCTTCATTTTGTCTTTGTCCATACTTATCTGAAAGCGTGGGTTATGTCAAGTCTAAATGGTGGATGCTTTGTGTTCTTTGCTTTCAAATGAAGGAAAGGAAAAAGTGTGAGCAAGCCATTTTTGACAATTGAGATACACCCACCCAGTTCACAGCCCTGCTCCCTGTGTGCTCGTGTCCTCTAGTTAATGACATATCTCCTAACTGGAAAACATAACAGATTGAATTAACAGATCATTTGCAATAAAACACAGAGACACACAAGACCATGCTAGCATAACAGGTCTATGGTAATGTGTGTGAAATACTGAATGTGTGTGGCGTTTTCTCCATAGTGACCTGGAGTCCAGGAGAGAGGTGAAGAAGGAGGAGGGAGAGGCCTTCGCCAGAGAGCACGGCCTTATCTTCATGGAGACCTCCGCCAAGACCGCATCCAACGTAGAAGAGGTACCTCCTGCTCACACTGTATTGTGTGTGTGTGTGTTTTGCATTTGTTTGTTTGTGAACATTTTCTCACATTGACACGTTCACCTATTAATATACCCACCTCTCTTGCTCAAACACTCCAACGCACACATACACATCTGTTCTTCAGTGTGCTGGGTAGCCAGGCTCTGAGGATTTAAGGCAGGGGGAGACTGGTTTATATAACCCCTCCCCCCAGCAGAAACCCCTGATATGATTAATTTGTCTCATTAGTGTCCCCTGAATCCTCCCGATACCTCTCCTCCTCTCCTCTATCTCCATCCGTCCCCCTCTCCCTCACAGTGACGTGTACATCGCCTACATTCATAGCCTCCCCTCTGCTCTCCTGTCCTAAGTGACAGCCGAATGCCAATCAGGCTCCCGTGCTACTACCGTATGCACTATATGGAGAGTAATGTGTTGAGGCTAATGCTGGGTCCCTGGGTTATGCCCTGGGACTCCATGGTCAGGTGGGGGAGCTCTGCCTCAGGCTGAGGGAAACCCATCTGTTGCTGTTAAACATTTCATGTGTGAAGAGGCAGGGAGGTTAGAGGGGACCAAATCAGGCCGGAGCCTCCTGAGCTAAACTGAGGTGGACATTTGTTTTCAAATTCTAAAGTAGGCCTCCCTCTGTGGTAAAAAGCTGAATTACAGGCAGTATTTACTATAGATGGGCACCCTGGACTAGTCTCGCTTTTGGGGTGTACATAAGGTAATGATTATATAAGGCCTACCATGCTGTACATTCAGGCTAAAACTAAGGCTCTGTTTATACGTCTGCTTGTGTCGTTTGTAAAGCGGAGCGCTGTAGATGTATTTTCTGTGGCAACAAGCCAGAGGCTAAACTCCTGTAAATCCCACTCTTTTTAGAACTTATTCAGTTAACGAGAACCACATATATGGTTTGACTGGTCCAAGGCTTGATATCTTGCAGGGGAGTTTATCAGTTATTACAACGGTCACGTCTAGATGTTGTGGATTTCAGCTCTGATCCTATACTAACTAGGCACTCTCTCTTTTCAGGCATTCATCAACACAGCGAAGGAGATCTACGAGAAGATCCAGGAGGGTGTCTTCGACATCAACAATGAGGTCATTTGACATGGGAGAGACACATTTGGTGTCCATTTTGTACACCGCAGCTTTGACTAAGACCATCTTCTTGACATGGCTTGACTTCTGAGTTTTAAGTCATCAACTGAGATATGGCCAAGTGGTCAAATGCCCTTGCTCCCTTCGTAGTGCCCTAAGCCCACGTCATAAACAGAGTGAAGAGGATAAAACCTTGACAGAGCAGACGTTGGATACATCCTATTGGAAAAAAGGCCAATTTGAAGGCCAGAAAGACATTGTTAGCTTACGCTGTTACATAGTCACATGCTCCTAGGAGACACTGCACCCATATTCATATTTTCGAGGCAGCCCCTCCACATCAGCTTATTTGTAGTGGCCCATACCCCATCTCTCTCCTCTAAAGGAAGTCTGCAGAGCCAAGCAAAACTTCCACTGTTTTTCCCTTCTCCCCTCCCTCTCTCCTTCCCTCTCTCCGCTAGCCCTGGCTGCTGGCCAGCGCATAAATTCCTCACATCCCACAAGGTTACAGCCAGCGTGAAGGAGGCGAGCCCCTGAGCAGCCATTGGGTATGCTTTCTTTGAGAGGTAGTAAAGGGTAAAAAAATAAGGGGGAGAGGGAGGGAAAAAGTGAGGCTAGGCACACGGTCCAAACCGCATCAGCTGACTGACGTAGGGGGAAGCCCTGGTCAGAATTCCCGTCGCTTGCTGGCAGGCGTCGTGAGAACCCCCCCTTCTCCACCCTCCTCCTCTTCCCTGAACACTATAAATGTGATTTAGAACGATTCAGAGTTTACTTAATAGCTACTACTGCTTAAAGCCACAGCAGCACAGGCTCACATGGGAGTGATGCCTTTTAGCCACTCTGCGTTCTCTTTAGCCACTAAAGGGCTGGAGAGATGAAAGTGGGGCAATTGATGAAAGTGCCACTTGCTGGTGTGTGTGGGAGAGATGCTTACGAAAGAGTGTGACTGTGAGCCAAAGATAATTTGTCACCATTGATATTTGTTGTTATATCCATTTCATCCACCCCAGAAAAACACAAACAGTCAAAATCTAAATCGTCGAACCACACCTGACCATCATCACGTTCCATTTTCCTGACTAACCGGTTGCATTGTGTTGTGGTTTTCTCTCGGCAGGCTAACGGCATTAAGATTGGGCCCCAGCACGCTGCCAACAACTCCACACTCTCCGGTAGCCAGGGGGGCCAACAGGCTGGCGGGGGATGCTGCTGAACACCCTGCCCCTCTGTCTCATAACCCCTCCCCCAACCACCCATCCTGCCCCTCGCGTTTCTTCTGGACTGGTCGGGCTCACTAACATTTTCTTAACCCCTCCCTACACACAGCCTTGCCACAGGAGAGTCTAATTGTATACTCCATGACTGTCAGTCAAAATATACCAAGCAAAACACGTTAAAGTACCCCCGGTCCTGGGGAAAAAATGCTTGTCCTGCATCAGAGCATTGGAGCCTGTCTGGGTTGTAGAATGGTAGGGTTTACTGTTACTATTGTGGCAAAACAGGCAGGATGCTTTAGGATAGGGTCTCATATCTATCTGTACATCAAACAGGCAGGATGCTTTAGGATAGGGTCTCATATCTATCTTTACATCAAACAGGCAGGATGCTTTAGGATAGGGACTCCTATATATCTGTACATCAAACAGGCAGGATGCTTTAGGATAGGGTCTCATATCTATCTGTACATCAAACAGGCAGGATGCTTTAGGATAGGGTCTCCTATATATCTGTACATCAAACAGGCAGGATGCTTTAGGATAGGGTCTCCTATATATCTGTACATCAAACAGGCAGGATGCTTTAGGATATGGTCTCATCTATCTGTACATCAAACAGGCAGGATGCTTTAGGATAGGGTCTCCTATATATCTGTACATCTGTGAGCCAGTTGTGGATCATGTCTTTCTTTTTGTGATGTTTTGACTTAAAGCTGAATTGTATCGAACACTACAAGCTTGGTCATCAATTAGTATTTTAATTGGTTTCATGTGGGAGAAAGAAAGCTTTGGGAACGTGTGGTGAACACAGAAGTTTGAAATAAAAGAGAAAAAGAAACGTAGAGTTGTGTCGAGCAGCGGCCATGTCTGAAGTGAAGAAGCTAAAAGGAGAAAAAACAGGGCTGTTTTAATTCTGTATTTATCACTCACATTCTGTATATATATATAGTAATCCTTTCTTGCTTTGGTGTATGTTGACCGAGCTAGAATTCTTAATTTCCTGGAAAAATCTATACTGTACGAATAGAGCTTGAAACTGCAACAGTATTGCTAAAAAACCTACTTTAACACCATTTTAAGATTTTACTTTTAGTTTGTCCTGCCATCTGCCATCCCCCTCCCCTCGCTATCTCTCTGTGCCCTAGATCTGCTATGACTGTGTATAGAAACTTTGGCTCAATATTCTGCATCTTATCTATTTTAATGCCAAAATGTTGTGTTTACCTGTGTTCAATAACCACAAACCCCAGAATTTGATCACTTCTACTCTGGAAAGGGATCTCAGCTGTTTGCCTTAACGAAAAGATTGGGACAGCAGAAAAACAATAGAAAAATATAATCGGGTTGCGAAGGAATCATTCCACTAACTACATATGCATAGTCTTATACATGCACAGCACATACACAGCAATGTTTTTTACATTCAAACACGCGTTGCATACATTCAGACATGCATACTCTAAATCACTGGTTCTCAATCCTGGTCCTGTGGACCCAAAGGGGTGCACATTTTTATTTTTGCACTACACACCTGACTCTAATCATCGAAGCCTGATGATGAGTTGATCATTTGACTCAGGTGTGCAGTGCTATGGCAAAAACAAAACTGTACACTCCTTTGGATCACCAGGACCAGGATTGAGAACCCCTGCTCTAAATGTGTGTGTATGTATACACGTATATTAAGAAAGTACATGTCTTCCTAAATGCATATATGTGTACCTACATGCGCACACACGATTGTCTATTTATACATAAAAGTCTGCATATCTGCATGCATACGTAGATGCATACATATTTTCTCTTCAGGATTTTGTTTTCCAAGCAGTCCGCTGTGGAGCATCAGTGCAGAGCAGCGTTTTCCTGTAGGTGTGTGAGTGGCTGTGTAAAGCCTTGCTTTCTTTGGCAGTGCGTTCTGTTAGTAGATATTATGGTGAACATCGCGTCAGTTGTAAGAGCGGCGCGGGAAAAGCCGAACCTGGAGTGTCTGTGACCCCCCCTTGACGTTTGCTGTGTTAGCATTTTTTTATTTTTAAGAAAAACCATCACAAATAATACAAAATTATAAACTGAAATATAAATTTGTGGAAGAAATGTGCAATGTTTAAACTTACATTTTGTAATTTCCTTTTTAGAGTTAATGTTTTGCATTTTGCATCTCCCTATAGTACTTTTCTGAGTGTCTGTGTTGGTATATGAATGAAACAATTATATATGGATCCATACTGTATTGTATCTCTTGATTTATCAATTTAAAGTGAAGCATGTGTGTCCTCAGAGCTGCCTGGAGTTTTGGAATTCCTGTAAGATCATGCAGCATCCTCGTAACCCAAAGGGGTGAACCTTTTGGTTTTTCTTCATGGCACACTACACAGCTGATTCAAATGATCAAAGTTTGATTATTTGAATCAGCGGTGTAGTTTTATGGCAAAAACTAAATGTGCACCCCTTGGGGTCCCCAGGACTGAGTTTGGGAAACGCTTTCATACAGGCTTGGTTCTCAAATGATCACTGCACCCTTTCCATGTATTTATCATAGTCCAAAATGTGTACCCCTACACACAGCAGTGTTCTAGAATATTGGACTGTTGGCTTTCATACTTTCTGAATATTTCAGCATGGCTCAAGCAATTTCTCCAACTGTCAACACATTCAAATGAATAGCGGATTCATACTGGAGCCGAGTTGGTTGGGAATTGTGGGGATGCGCACGTTTGGGCTTTGCATCCTCAGATGGTGCAGAGCTGCGTAGCTACTGTATGTCTGTGGACTACGATTTACGCATTAAATTATTAACACTAAGGTTAAAGGGGCATATGCACCCAGTACCAATTCAACTGGCTTTTTAACACACTTCTTTGCTCTGTGTTACATGCGTTTCAGGTAGGCCTTGATACTTTTCAGGTGATATTCAATCGAAAGTGTGATTTTAATTTCTAAGTCTCCTATGTCGTTATGAAATAATTCCACATAACTTACTGGAAATGCACCTTATTTCACCTTATTTGTGTGCTTTAGTCTATTATAAAAGAACCACTGCTCTGGGCTTGGTTTGCCAAAAGCATTCTAAGGCTAAGTTCATCCTTAGAACCATATGATCCTATAGTTCAAACAATCCATTTATTCTTAATATGCTTTTGGGAAACCGGCCCAGTGCGCAAGGTTTGTCAAATAGGCCTACAGCAAATCAAAAATCTATGTTGGGTGGGGGTGCATTGCAGTCAGATATAGTTCATGAGATATAATCTTTACTCATCATCCCCATTACATCCCTTAACATTAGGATCTAACCTGAAATAGTTTTTTGTTGGTAGCACACACAGCAACAGCTTATGATGTTATAGGTGAGATCACATGATCAAATCCTTACAATTCTCATGACCTACTTTTGAAAGCAGTAAAGAAAGGAAAAGGGAAAATCTTGTGTTGAACAGATTAGTGAACCCTCTGAAACGTTAGTAGTATGCCCGCTGCATAAATTGGATTAACTGTTTCAAAAATGTAAGTTTGATTTTAGTAAATGCAATTCAAGTAGTGTGACCCACAAACGCAAAGGACATTTATTTTTTTAAATTATGTTGCAAAATGTATAAGTGATCCATTGGAATATTTACAAGCATATATTCATCACCACATAAACATGTAAACACAAAAATATATACAGTCGATTTGAGAGGATATTTATTTGGGCATACAGAAAGTGGATGCCTGCGCCTTTAAATACGGTACTCCTGTGGGGCAGGTTGTTATGCTAAGCAAATGAATGACCGCGCAAGGGACTTGCGGGTTATTTGCCCGATGATTCCTATGCAGTGTTCATCAAGGATGAGACCTTCACACAAGTGTGAAATATATATTTCTTCATTTTGATATATTTCTATCGAAAATGGTTGCACATGTTTAGCTTTAAACTTCGCAAAATTCAAGGACTCGAACTACTCTGAAATCCACTATGTCTCAGGTTGGCCCTGTGCGTGCCCAAGGGACCAGGTAGAATAGGCTCTCAGGCTCGGTAGAGCAAGTATTATGTCAATTTGAATCGTGAACTAGCATGATGTCCATCTCTAATAATCATAATTATTAATCTGCAGTTCACATGGAATTATTATGAAACTCATTATCGGGGACGAACTGATGCTCCAAACAACAAATAAAACCATCCACTCATTTCAGTTGATACAGTTCCATTTCAATTGGGAACATGTTTTGAACCTGTATGAGCTTTTAGAATACCATATAATTTGAGGTTTTAACAGAAAAATAAGCTTTTATTTATAGACGTCATTATCCCATGCCAAGTTCCAGTTTATAATTTGAGAATCAATTGGATCAATTTAAAAGCAACTTGATGTCCACACTACATGTATGAATAACACCCATAACCCTACGCCAAAATAAGAAATTAAAAGGTGCAGCTACTATGTTTCAAGAACTGAAAAATAAAGCGCACATTCGTCACAGCCCAGCAGGGTCATTCACGCGCACGCATGTTTATCCATTGGAGCCATGAACGCGCCCCCTGCCCGTAGAAGGTGAGAGTATCTGGAAGAGACGACTCGAGTACGCGACTGCGGGGATCGATCGGATTAAACTCGAATTGAGTGAAATTAACACAAAGGAGAAAAACCGAGTCGGTGAAGACGGGATACCGACACGCCGAACATGATAAAATAACTTGAATTTCGTCATTTATTAACGGACCAGAAAGGATTGTACTGGAGATACTAACGGGAGTTAATTTGAGAAAACCTGAATTGACCAAGCTTGTTAGGTAAGCAAGCAATGATTTTTGAATGGTTGAATTCCGTAGTCGCTCTATATCCCATTTGTTCACATGGTAAATTAGTTGTGTGTTACTCTTACCTGTAAGTAACCCATGTAATCTTATAGAACGAGTTTTCCCACTTACAATCGACTTTTAATCTACCATGCAAGTTTGTTTGGAAACTGACTTTTAGTCTATTTAGCAAATTACTGTAAACACAGCTTATTCTTTTAAGTAAATGAGAAGGGGATACAATAATTTCCAACACAAGTTATTGCAGGTCCGTAAACTACCATGCTGAAACGCTAACTACAATTAGCAAGTTTAACTCGCCTTCCGCTCTGAGTCGAATAGTTTTTTTTCACAATGTGAAGAATATTACATAGCCAACACGACGAGATCTCGATAAGTAGACAAATGTAAACAACTTGTTGAATTTAGAAACATTTTGAATTGTATTTATTTATTTATAATACAATAGGCAAGGGTGAGTGTTCGTTAGCTTGGGTTAGCTAGCTAATTTTGTGTTCAGCTAGTGAGACACGAGGTGGCTCAAATGTAGTTAGAGTTGAGTCGGTGGCCGAGCTGAATTATTTAATACTGTAGGTTGCTAGCGCAAGGGATATTCCCTGGATGCACACTAGCCATGAAAACTAATAAAAAAAAATATATATACTGCATACCACACAGCTGGATTTTGATACATAGTTCAGACAGAAGCCCAATTTGCATTTCTTAAATTGAGTTTATTCACATGGTATTTAACTTGCTAATGACGAGATAAGAAAGTAGCCTGTCTGTAGTGTTATTGAACGATGAATATGGACAGAGGGTTGCTTGAGGCCAGACGGTCATCCCTGTTTAGCCATATGTTTTTTTTCTCTCCTTTATATCTATATATAATTGTTAAAGTACATAGATATATTCAGGTTATATGGTTCGGGATTGTTATATTTTAGTAGGGAATAACTAGGCGAGCTCTGCGTTAACGTCAACTGTGCGTAATGATAGCCTTAATTAGCTTGCTGCTAGCTAGTTGGAGGTGGCCCCATTGTTTAGTGGAGAAGTTTAGCCTGTAGCCAACATTCGAGCACTGTATCATCGCCCTCATTGTCTTGCTGCTAGCCCAAAGGCTAATCATGTGCCAGTGGATTACATTGATGGCGGTTGTTGCTCGTCGAAAAAAAAACCTGCACAAACATTTTCCTGCGGTGCCACTTTGATCAACAGCAAGTGATCCGGTTGCAGTTTGTTTAGTGCGTTTCCGCATTTTAACGTTTAAGGGGGCTTGTTTATCATTAAACATTGGATCTGGGTGAACTTGGAATAACTTCACTTGTTACCGTTGGTTCATCCATGTATTTTCGATTAAAAAGCACCTGCCGCTGTATAGATCCTGGCTGAATTTCTAAGTGCGAGATGACGATTGTTTTCCCGAACGCGTCGGTCTTTCTCTCCATTATTTTGTAATCAGTCAACCAGCATAATGGGACGCCAGCAACTACAGACGTGACTACTTTCAACCTTTCATAACAGAACGAAAACGAACTGTTATTTTTCGGGGTAAAAACAGGGCACATAGAAAAAACACACTTTTATTGAACGACCAAGCTAGCTAAGTGTTCACTGATAATGGAGCATCCCATGAAATACTACCCCACCTTCGGCGAAGTCTCTAACCTAAGATGGCAGCTTCTAAAGTCAGTTGGGTCACTCAGCCAACAGATAAGAGGTCCCGGGTATGTCGGGCGGAACAGATGTTTTTAACTATTGTGGCTTCCACCATAGCCTGCCCTTTCTTGTGGTTGTTGAGGTACTTTATTCGACTGTCTTATATAGCTGCGTTAACTTCATGAAGTGGTCGGGTATGAAGTGTGGTGGGGTTCTCTTGAACAAACGTTTTTAGCAATGGTACCAGTGTTGAGATCAGCTTTCTTTGATGCCCTACTGTTAAACAGTTTTTGCAAAAATATATATTTATCTGACAAAAAAAATCCAAGGCCCTGTCAGAGTTCAAGATCATTTGAAGGATTATGACCGTGGCATTTCTGAATCCACCTAGCACAAGTGTAGGAAAATTGCATACAGTACTTTGGGAGTGATCTCTTCTACCTAATATTTGTATGATATTGTGCCAGTTCATCCATCTTTAGACTGGAGAGAAACCTGTGGTTCGGCAAGATGTATGCAAGATCAGATTTGAAGATCTGTGGTGTCAGTATTTAAAAGAAACATGACTCAAAACCCAGTCTCCGATCTTAGCCCCATATGTCCTGTGGGGCTCAGTTGGTAGAGCATAGAATTGTGGGTTCGATTCCCACAGGGGACCAGTATGAAAATGTATGCACTCACTACTGTAAGTCGCTCCGGATAAGAGCGTCTGCTAAATTACTAAAATGTAAAAATAGATGCAACTACAGGATCCTAACAAGCATACACCGTCGATCCCCAGGGGCCACGCTCGAGAAACTAAACTTAAAATGCAAAGTTGGAGAGTTGAGGGGAAACCAAGACGAAACAGATACATTGTTTCCCTCTTGACAGAGTGAACACTAGGGGCCCTTGTAAACAGTGCCATATTGTTTTTTCTGTGAAAATTAGCATTGTTTAGCAGCCCCCCTCCCCATTTTTATGGTGTAGAGCAGTGGTTCCAAAACTTTATCTTCCTGTACCCCTTCAAACATTCAACCTCCAGCTGCCTACCCCCTCTAGCACCAGGGTCAGAGCACTCTCAAATGTGTTTTGCCATTGCTCTTTATTTAAGCATCTTACATAAAACCTTATTTGTTCATCAAAAATGTAATAACTCACCACAGGTTAACTTCTAGTTCCTCCCAAACCCGGATCCGGGAGCACCCCCATCAGTAAAAAAGCTGACTAGCATAGCCTAGCATAGCGTCACAAGTAAATACTAGCATCTAAATATCATTAAATCACAAGTCCAAGACACCAGATGAAAGATACACATCTTGTGAATCCAGCCATCATTTATGATTTTTAAAATGTTTTACAGGGAAGACACTATCTAAATCTATTAGCTAACCACGTTAGCAAAAGACACCACTTTCTTACTCCACCATTTTTTTACTCCATCAGTAGCTATCACAAATTCGACCAAATAAAGATATAAATAGCCACTAACCAAGAAACACCTTCATCAGATGACAGTCTGATAACATATTTATTGTATAGCATATGTTTTGTTAGAAAAATTTGCATATTTCAGGTATAAATCATAGTTTACCATTGCAGCCACCATCACAACTCTCACCAAAGCGACTAGAATAACTACAGAGAGCAACGTGTATTACCTAATTACTCATCATAAAACATTTCTTAAAAATACACAGCGTACAGCAGATGAAAGACACAGATCTTGTGAATCCAGCCAATATTTCAGATTTTCTAAGTGTTTTACAGCGAAAACACAATATAGCATTATATTAGCTTACCACAATAGCAAACATCACAACAGCATTGATTCAAGGCAAAAATAGCGATAACGTATAAACCACCAAAATATATTAATTTTTTCACTAACCTTCTCAGAATTCTTCAGATGACAGTCCTATAACATCATATTACACAATGCATATAGAGTTTGTTCGAAAATGTGCATATTTAGCGGCACAAATCGTGCTTATACAATGTGATTAGAGGGCTAAACTTCAAGCAATCTGTCCGGCGCCATCTTGGAGAGGCACCTATTCTAATCGAAAACTATTCATAAACTTGACTAAAAAATACAAGTTGGACAGCAAATGAAAGATAAATTAGTTCTTAATGCAATCGCTGTGTTAGATTTTTAAAATTAACGTTACTGCGCAATACAGCGTGCGCTAAAGCGAGACCGCACCATAATTCATGGCGGAATTATTATTTGACATTTGTCAACATAAGTACGAATTAACAGCATAAAGACTGCTTACTATTTGCTGAGCTTCCATCAAAATCTTGGGCAAGGTGTCCTTTCTCCAGAACAATCGTCTTTTGGTTGAAAGATGTCCTCTTGTCCTGTCGAAATAGCCGCTAACGTTAGCCACCCACTGGAGAGGTGTCCAACTCGTGAAAGCACATGACAAAGCAATCCAGGAAAATTGCAATAAACTGATATAAACTGCTATAAATCGGTTTAAATTAACTACCTTATGATGTCTTTAACAACTATAACGAATAAAAACATGACCGGAGATACAGAACTGCTAAAACGAAAGCTTTGCAGGAGGCCATAGTGATGTCCCTGATGCGCCAGGCGCACCGTTGAAAAGGACGGTACTTCCGTTCCACGGTCTTATATAAGGTCCCAGATTGCGCAATCCACTCCATTCAAATTCTCCCCGCTTACTGACATCTAGAGGAAGACGTATGCAGTGCATGTAGCCCGATGGCTTACATGGGGACTTATAAACTGACCTCAGAACAGGGACCTCGATTTCTGAAATCTCACTCCCTGACAGGAAATGTGCTGCAGAATGAGTTCTGTTTCACTCAGAGAAATAATTCAAACGGTTTTAGAAACTAGAGTGTTTTCTATCCAATAGTAATAATAATATGCATATTGTACGAGCAAGAATTGAGTACGAGGCAGTTTAATTTGGGAACTCATTTTTACAAAGTCGAAATGGCGCCCCCATAGGCTCAAGAGGTTAATGAGAAGGGTGTGCTTGAAAGGATGCACATATCTCTGCAATGTTGGGTTGTATTGGAGAGAGTCTGTCTTAAATAATTTCCCACACAGTCTGTGCCTGTATTTAGTGTTCATGCTAGTGAGGGCTGAGAATCCACTCTCACATAGGTACATTGTTGCAAAGGGCATCAGTGTCGTAACAGCGCAATTTGCCAAGGAAAGAAACTCTGAGCGCAGCCCTGTCCAGAAATCTGCCAGTGGCTTCTGATTTAAATTAAATTTTCACAGAACCGGTTGTTGCAATTTTGATGAGGCTCTCTTGTTCAAATATCGGTAAGTGGACTGGAGGCGGGGCATGAAAGGGATAACGAATCCAGTTGTTTGTGTTGTCCGTTTCGGGGAAGTCCTTGCGTAATTGCGCACCCAGCTCACTCAGGTGCTTCGCTATATCACATTTGACATTGTCTGCACGCTTGAGTTCATTTGCACACAAATCATACAATGATGGAAAGACCTGTGAGAAACACGTCATCATGCAAGCGGTCAGACAAGTGAAAATTATGGTCAGTAAAGAGAACTTTAAGCTCGTCTCCCAATTCAAAAAAAACGTGTCAATACTTTGCCCCTTGATAACGGTGCACTTCTGTATGTTGAAAAAGCATAATACACAATAGTTCAGGGGCCTTGCTTTAACAAAGTTCACCTTTTTCCACTGTAGTGTCTAAAATGTCTTTCAAGTTGAAAGGCATTCTCTTGGCAGCAAGAGCCTCTCGGTGGATGCTGCAGTGTACCCAAGTGGCATCGGGAGCAACTGATGCTCACGTGTTACCACTCCACTATGTCTCCCTGTCATGGCTTTTGCGCCATCAGTACAGATACCAGCGCTCCTTGACCACCATAGTCATTTGATGTCACAAAGCTGTCCAGTACTTTAAAAATATTGTTTCATGTTGTCCTGATTTGCAGAAGATGATGGATTCCTTAATTGACCCCCCGTAAACGTAACGGACATATACCAGGAGCTGTGCCAGGCCCGCCACATCTGTTGACTCATCCAGCTGTAACGCATAGAATTCACTGGCTTGTATGCGACGTTGTAATTGTTTCAAAACATCTCCTGCCATGTCACTGATGAGTCGTGAAGCAGTGTTGTTTGATGAAGGCATTGTCCTTTAGTTTTTTTTGTTGCCGTTTCCCGTAGCATTGTCCCAGCTATATCTGCGGCAGCAGGAAGAATGAAGTCCTCCACAATAGTATGGGGCTTGCCTGTCCTAGCCACTCAGTAGCTCACCATATAAGACTCTTCTAGCCCCTTCTTAATGGTATCTGTTGCTTTTATACATGTCTTACTACTCGAAAGTCATCTTCATTCTTGCTCAAACTCCTCTGGCTTATTTTTCAAATTGTCATGTTCCATTTCTAAATGTCTGCGTAAACCTTCACTCTGGTTAGAGCGTTGGGCCAGTAACCGAAAGGTTGCTGGGTCAATTCCCCGAACTGACAAGGTAAAAAAATCTGTCATTCTGCCCCTGAACAAGGCAGTTAACCCACTGTTCCCCGAAAGGCTGTCATTGTAAATAAGAATTTGTTCTTAACTGACTTGCCTAGGTAAATAAAGGTTACATTTAAATATAAATAAAAACATTTGACATTGTTGTTTTGCTGAACATTAGATGGTTTAATTTTATTTTCTGTCAACAGATAAGAGGCCCTGGGTATGTCGGGAATTAAAAAAAAAAAATGTGCATCACATTTTTATTTGTCGTAACCCAGTTTGGGAATACCTGCTAGAGCAATGCATGCTGGTAAGCTTCCACAGCATCTTTACTCCTACTGGTTTCAGTTGTACATTCAAACTACTATACTACTATATGATATTTTGACAAATTTGTGGGGAAATGGCAACCATTTCATATATAAGCAAATGTGGAAAGGTAAAGGTACTTCTCTTCCATATATCCACTAAATCAGCCTGATTTGTTGCCAAAGCAGTTTGACACAAATATCTAATGTGGTTTTATAAAGATTTAAACCAGGGTTTATTGCGTTACGATAGGCTAATGCGTGTAAGAAACAGACACTTCTTTCTCCCACCCCCCTCTGCCTTGCTGTCATTACCTAACACCTGGAATGGCAGTCCGGATCCTGTCTCGGCAGCCTCATCTGTCAGAAGAACACTCAATCTCAACTGAGTCCTTGTATGAATGCTATGGACACTGTCTGTGTGGATCATCAGATCTGACCACTTATTATCGCTGCCATTTTGTTTAGTTATGTGGCGGTTGTTGCTCCTGTCAGTGGAAGAAGCTTCGCATGGTTCTGTCATCATGTCCCTCTCCCCCAGGCCTCCCTTTGCTCCTCTGCCTCTCCTCTCCGGGGTTAGCAGGAGGGCTGTGCTGGCCTCTTGTGCCTGGAAAACAAGCAACCCCCCCTCTTCGCCCACCTGTCTACCTCTAGTAGTGGTGAAGAAGCAGCTTCTCAAATCTATCTGAAGTGAAGCCTAGCCAGCCCCCAAGCCTTGCTTGTGTGTCAGTTCCTTTCTTCTAAACAGAATGTGTTTAAAGATTGGCCACAGCTGATTAGATTGTATTATTCACTCTGCTCACCTTTGTATGGCTCCTGCGTGGCAGCTTTTGTCAAATCTGTATTTCTCTATGCCCATTTTCATCCAGTAGCCTCATCTAGTTATGACAGAAGTAGAGGGTATTTCCCTCTGTCCATTCATTAGGTGGCTTTTTCTCTGTCCTCATCCTCTTATTCAAACCATGGCACAGTCACAGCTGAGATTCAGTATTGTGCTTAAGTGTTAGTGTCTGAAGGATAATTCAGCTCAAGATAGCCTAGAGGAGATTTAAAGACATTAGTCAGGGTAGCATCTCACTAGATTAGTGTAAAGTAGGTCCATCCTCGGCATTGATTTGAAATGATAGTATGATCAAATACACTCAGTGTACAAAACATTAGAGGAACTTTCTAAAATTGAGTTTGCCCCCCCCCGCTTGCCGTCAGAACAGCCTCAATTTGTCAGGGCATGGACTCCACAAGGTGTTGAAAGCGTTCCACAGGGATGTTGACACACTATCCATGTTGACTCCAATGCTTACCATATGTTTGTCAAGTTGGCTGGATGTCCTTTGGGTGGTGAACCATTCTTGAAACACACAGGAAACTTTTGAGTGTGAAAAACCCAGCAGCGCTGCAGTTCTTGACACTCAAACCGGTGCACCTGGCACCTACTAACACCCCGTTCAAAGGCACTTAAATCTTGTCTTGTCCATTCACCCTCTGAATGGGACACATACACAATCCATGTCTCAAGGCTTAATCCTTTAACCTGTCTCCTCTCCTTCATCTACACTGATTGAAGTGGATTTAACAAGTGACATCAGTAAGGGATCATAGCTTTCACCTGGTCAGTCTGTCATGGGAAGAGCTGGTGTTCCTAATGTACACTCAGTGTAGGTGAAAGCAATACAGCAAAAGACAAGGGCTCGCGTTGACCTGTCCAGGGCTATCAGTGCAGCGGTAGAAAAGGAGACACCATTCATGACTTTTGAGTCCTACCGCAGGAGAGGGATGAAGTTGCCCCTACACTGATCTACACGGAGAGTTTTGTGTTCTGTCGGAAGGGCCTCCGGAAGTACAGTCAGAAATCATTTGCCCTGAGGCAGCGTGTCATAAAACCAATAGGTTAAAGGCATCCATCCGCATGCTTCCAATCTGAAACAGTTCGGAAGAGTTTGTATAAATTAATTACAGTATTTTGTGATGTTTTGGACTTTGGTTGTTCGGGGACACATTTTTCTCTAAATGCAAGCTGAAGTTCGGAACCGAAGTCTACACCCCTTCGTTGGTGATTGGGCAACAGTAGGGATTCTTCCATCGTCTCATTCAACGAGAAATACCTTGTTTTCAATGCACATTTTTTAATTGAGAAATACTGCACCAAACATCTTAGATGGTTGGTGCAATTAAACTTAGATCTCCTCTGCAAAAATGTTAATTAATGACAGCTTTCTTGCGTTATTTTAGTTTCATTTTAACTTTTGTGGGGAGTGTATGCTGGCTACGGCATCTCAATATGAACAAACAAGCACACTTGTTCGGCCAGCCAATTTTGGCTAGGCGCTAGCCAAACTGAAGCATGCTGATGTCTTAAAAGCTGAAGCCTCCAGGCGGGTTTAACTGGGCATGGGTAGCCCCTGCACCACCTCCCACCCAGTCGCACTCACAGCCACTGGCTTGAAAATGATTTATCTCTCTGGGAGGCCCGGGAATCCTGTAATTGATTCTTAATGGAAAGATAGAGGTTTTGGGTTTTAACTTTTCACCATGGAAACTGTTAAACTTATAGTAAGACCAACTTTGAACATGGTATTTGTGGTGCCAATTAAATTGCTCAATAGTCTGTTTTAAAGCAGAGACTAGTAGTAGAATTCAATTCTACTGTATCTTACTCTATGCCGCTCTGACATTGCTCGTCCATATATTTATATATTCTTAATTCCATTCCTTTACTTAGATTTGTTAGATATTACATGTTACATATTACTGCACTTTTGGAGCTAGAAACAAGCATTTCACTACACCCGCAATAAAATCTGCTAAACATGTGACCAATAAAATTTGATTTGATTAGTCATCTCAACATAAAAACAATTGTGCTGGAGCAAACTTGGGATACATTTTTAGTATGGCCCAGCCCATTTTTTTCTTTTGTTATTTACGTATAACCTGTAAATGCACTCTAAGCACATAATTCTGGATGATTTGCAAACAAGACTCTTCAAGGAAAAATGACACACAAACTACAGTACAGTTTTGGGGGATTGTTTCAGACTGAATTTATGGAAGAACAAATGAATGAATTGAGCCATTCATACAAACATTCCCTCAATGCCACGGACTCCAGACAGAAAAAGATGAAACCTTCCAAAGCTGAACTTCTTCTCCCCGCGTCTTTCCTCTTAACTTTGTCTCTCTCGCTCTTCCCCTGTCTCTCTGTAATTTTTTTCTGCTGAGCCAGACATCCCTGACAGGAAGTTAAAGCCCCCCTCCCCTTTATTCCCACATGCCAGTGTCACGGCCACATGCATGGCTGCCGGTCCCAGGCCTGCTACGGGCCAGCCCAAAAGCCCCAGGGGTGAGTGGTTAGGGGGGAGCTGCATCAGGTCCCTCTGCCAGTGGGCAGCCAGTCAGACGAGGAGTGCCAAAGAGGAAGGCAAGGTGCCGCCATTCCCTGGGAGTCAAGTTCTGCTGAATATATTACTGACGACCTTTTGTATTCCCCAGAATACTCCCCCCCCCCCCCCCCCCCCTGCCCCACTCTTGACCAGGGAAATGCCTCGGAGTTGGACAGTGATTTTTTTCAGGAGATATTACGCCCACATGTTTAAAGCGGAGAACAGATTGCATAAACAGAACTCCTTCCTGTTTTACCCCTCCCTGCTGTAGACAAGATAAAGTCCATTAACCTCTTAAATGTAATGGCAAAATGTAGATTTCCGCCTACATAGACATACCCAAAAGTAGCTGCTATTCATGTGTAATTACACGATTCTGACAATGAAAAACTGGGTATATTTGGAAAGAAGAAATCTATGCAATTATGAGGAAATGCTCAGAAGACAGGAGTTATATAGTTCAGAATACACAAGATCAAGCACACACAAACAATTATTTTTATTATGAAAGTCATCTTTCATTGAAAAGCTATAAGTGAATTTTGATGAGTAGACCTGGAAACACATCAGATGGCTTCCACAACATGTGAACAATATCAGAAAAAATGGGATTGATAGACCTAACAACTAGAAATGGGCAGATGTTTTAGTAAGTGGTGTCAGGTGTGTTCACAGCACGTGTCCAAGTGTTCCTAAACCTCTCCAAAGTGACTTATGTCTGTAAATTAGATCATTCCAGTGCTATTACATATTTGCTTTCACTAAATGCTATTTGTTCAGTATAGAAACACTATCTCTACCATACCAACCTCTCAAACATTGTGGTGGTGTCGGGGGACATACAGGGGATATCCAAGTGTTTTTTTTCAACCTCTCCAAAGTGCCTGAATGTTTAGCCTAGGCATATCCAACAAAAACAATAGAAATGCAACACAATATAAAAATGTCTTGTCTGACACACACTTGGTTACATGTGTCCTTTGCAAAAAAAAGTGCAAAAATAGAAATAAGCGGAACTATTTACAAATGGCCTGTGTTCATTTTACATCCCAGGTGTAGATTAGCTTTCACTTTCACCATAGCTTGTGCCTGTCGTGATAGTCTTTGAAGCAGTCCCTCTGCCAGGAAACAGAAGGTGTACTGTTATTTCACTCCTCCTTTCCCCCTGTGTTTTGTGCAAAACTTGCAGTTCTTTTATCTTTTGGCATGCGTGTTGGATAATGATGCTCACCTTGAGTGGGGGGTCTTGTGAGGTTGCTTTGGACCCCCAATTCAGCCATTTCCAACACCAGCTGCTCTCGGAAGGCCAACTGGGAGAGAGGGGTTTGACCTTTTGCTTTGGACATCTGCTTGTGGAGAATGAAAACATTTACTGTAGCAATGTCCACAAAGTAGTCTTATACTGGTGGAGGACCTGGTAGTAGCCTATCAGAGGATCAAATAGGTTGACAACCCCTATGCTGGCATTATAGTCCTTTACAGAAACGGGGGCATTCTTCCTCACCCATGCCCCATTGGCATTGTAGTCCTTCACAGAAACGGGGACATTCTTCCTCACCCATGCCCCATTGTTATTTTCACCCTCCTTGAGACATGGTTGTTATTGAATGCCTCATGCTGTGTGGTGAGCATGGTTACTTCCCTTCCATTTCACAAAAAGCATCGTGTTAGTCCTGATCCAACGTCTGCTCCCCCTCTCCGCTGTCTTTGTGATGTCATTTACCTTGGTCTTGGGGAAACCGATTCTGTTAAGGGCTTGTGGCACTATTTGTCCTATTTTATTTTTCAAGAGGTCTATGAAAGTGGATGTAGAACCATCAGTCAGGATGATTGACACAGCAGTTGGGGACTGAAGACCTTGACCGGCAGGGGGGGCTTGCTGGGGAGGGGTGGCTCCCAAACGTCATCATTCAAATCCTCTACATCCTCCACTCTATGGTGAATAAAATAAAGGGATATATTGTTGTAAGACACAGAATTACAGATGACTTAATTTACAAAACGACATTGCTGTGAAGTAAAAACACCAAGCCTGAACTATATCTGTACAGTGACTCACACAGAAGGTGTGAAGCACACCACACACACACACACACACACACACAATGCAAACAGTAACACTTTGTCTCCAAAGGTAGAGGTGGGAACCACAAATAAACAGTGGCCATGAGAGTTTAGTGGCCTCTCCAAAGTTACAAGGATGAAACTTAGAACAGTTAACTAATATGAAACAGTTAATAACTACTTAGGAATTATTTAACATTGAAATGACTTGTTACATAGGCCTAATGTAAACTAAAAGTACAAAAAGCAGACAACTTATAAAAACTAAATACATATATTAAATTAGCAATATAAAGTCAAATTTTCCTTAGTGGATCCAATCCTTCTAGAAGGCAATCTTCGTAGGCTGTGTCGAAATCCTCATGATCTGTCCTGGCTTTCGGTGTTTATCAATGTATTCCGTGTTTAAGCTTCACAACGCTAACTGAAATGTAGGTAGCGGCCATCTTGAAATGAGGTCATCGTCTCGTCCTGCCCTTATATATTCATATGCCCATATAGTGTAGTAAGTCACACAAGATTTTGAAGGCATAGATCAATAACCAAGATACTCAGCTTTCTGCAGACGTCCTGCTTTTGCAGATAGGGGTTACTGATCTCATACCAGACTGAATTGAATAGAAAAAATCAAATAGGGTCCCCAAATATGGGGACTTTACATTTAAGAGAAAGGCAGCCGCGCGTGAAATAACCAGATTCCCTCATGCAAATAACAGCCCAAACATTCTGCTCTGCCTCCCTGCTCAACCCTCCCCCATCTTCTCACATCTATTCACATTCACACTCTGTGCGATTAGCCACAACAGACATCCCTACCCTCCTTGTGGGGGGTAGTAGTAGAGGGAGTTTAGTAGATTTGGGAGGGAGAGGGTTAGGATAGATAAAAGGATAGCTAGTGGTAAGGTGTGCCTCTGGAAGGCTGGCCTCTCGCTGGGGCATGATGTGCCACCTGTACTCTGAGGGCTCTCAAGGCTGAGGGAGGGAGAAACCCCAGGTGGTTATACCAGGTCAGTCCACAGGGACACCACTGAATCAGATAGCCCCGGATTAGTGGGACCAAGACATTGAGAGCTCTGAGGCATTTTACTAATGTTTTATGTGTAATTTAATGTCTAAAAATAGGACCCCTGTGACCATTACTTTAGAAATAGAAGTGTGGTTAGCTTTTGGAAGTTACAATGGCAGTGTTCAAATTTATTCAATTGGGACTGCCTTAAGTAGGCTATACATAAGAGAGCAGACAGTTGAGTATGACAATTAATCTTGAAATGTTGACAGTTTGGTTAGGACATGTCAGTCATTTGTCAGGTACCCAATTAGTAATGCTAAACGTGTCTTCAGATTCTTTTGAGATCTTTTCAACATGCCAAGTGAAAATGACTTAGTGTCATTCGATGAGCAGAGGTCTAGCCAAGCAGAGGTCTAGCCAGTAGCCAACAAACTTGGACCACCTGCTCTACTTGTAATATATCAGTAGTAGATAGCCAGTTATACTAACCCACTTGAAATTAAATCATTGAACAGTTTCTGCACCAACCTGTTTAGATACCCTGCAGTGAAACTATTCTCATAGTTAAGCTTGTTTGCTACTCGCACATACATTTACATAATTAGTGTTATCATTAAAGCTAAAGAACATAATCCGTCATTAGCTTAGGGTGTTTATGAAGTGAGAAGTAGGCTAGTTGCTGTTGCATAAAATTAAGTGGCTGAAATGAACCCCCCTCCTTTTCAGTGTCAAATATTCTAATTTCTTGAGCACACTCCAAAATGTGTAAACAAACGCCACTGAACGCTACTGGGGAACTTAGACGCTGCGCCACCCGGGAGCCCTATACTAAGGCACTGCATCTCAGTGCTAAAGGTGTTACTACAGACCCTGGTTTCGATTGCATGCTGTATCACAACCGGCCGTGATTGGTTGTCCCATAGGGCGGCACACAATTGGTTTGGCTGGGATAGGCCGTCATTGTAAATAAGAATTTGTTCTTACCTGACTTGCCAAGTTAAAGGTAAAATAAAAATAGGCCTGTTTAGAAAGGTGTGAACAAGAGCATTTGGAAGGCAGAACTTCTCTACCTTTCCAACTGGGAAAGTAGTCTGTTGCTTTTGTTCTGACTTGAATCATTCCTTTGTATATAAACACATACTGATACAGTGCAGTTTGGGATACATGTGGCGTCAGGTTTTTCTCATTTGAATTTTCAATGTTCTTCCTAGTCCTCTCGCAATCTAAACTGCATAAAACCACGAGCACTGTGAGAGTAGCTAAAGTGGAGGCCAACTGTTTTGAATTATCCCTAATCACGTATAATTAGAAGCTTGTCTGCTTGTCACCGTTGCTCGTGTCAATAGCAGGACAGCCGTTGGGCGTGCCAGCCAGCCAGCCAGCCTTCAAAACAAAACGGTAGTGCACATTTTATGAAGACCTGTGGTCACGCTATCTGAAACAATCAACATTTCAACTTCCCTTCCTTCCCCACACTGTCTACCTTCTATACATGGTCACGGCTATGTTCTGAAAGTATTTCTAATGAAAGGCTTATTATGATGGTATTGTGTTAGTGTGAAAACAAAAATGGTATCGTATGTCCATTGTCAGCTCACCTCCCCACAAACAGGAAATGTCTCCTGGTCACATTTTGGGGATTGCCTGGACAAATGTCTCTTCAGTTAAACCAACAGGATAGCAGGGGGAAAATAACTAGCCCCACTGTCTGTTGTTCTTTCACTTGCTACAATCAATTTTGTGACTTGTTCATGTACAATTGTAGTTAGAGACAGCTGTCGACTAGTAGTTATGGTTTGGGTAGTTAGTGTCTTTGGAAATTATTCAGACCCCTTGACTTATCCACATTTTGTTACATTACAGCCTTATTCTAAAATGGATTAAATGAAAAATAATTCCCAGCAATCTACACACCACCCCATAATGACAAAGCAAAAACGGGTTTTTAGAGCTTTTGGAAAATGTAGTAAAAAAAATAAAAATGTAAAATACCTTATGTAAATAAGTATTCAGACCCTTTTCTATGTGGCTCGAAATTGAGCTCAGGTGCATCCTGTTTCTATTGATTATCCTTGAGATGTTTCTACAAATTGATTGGAGTTCACCTGTGGTAATTTAAATTGATTGGACATGATTTGGAAAGGCACACACCTGTCTATATAGGCTCCCACAGTTGACAGTGCATGTCAGAGCAAAAACCAAGGCATGAGGTCGAAGGAGTTCTTCGTAGAGCTCCGAGACAGGATTGTTTCAATGCACAGATCTGGGGAAGAGTGCCAAAAAAATGTCAGCAGCATTGAAGGTCCCAAAGAAAACAGTGGCCTCCATTCTTAAATGGAAGTTTGGAACCACCATGACTCTTCCTAGAGCTGGCTGCCCAGCCAAACTGAGCAGTCGGGAGAGAAGGGCCTTGGTCGGGGAGGTGACCAAGAACTCGATCACTGAGAGAGCGCCAGAGTTCCTTTGTGGAGATGGGAGAACCTTCCAGGAGGACAGCCAGTAAAAGGCAGTTAAAGACTCTGACCAACAAGAATCTCTGGTCTGACGAAACCAAGATTAAAATATTTGGCCTGAATGCCAATCAACGACCCTTACATGCTGACCGGACACGGTGCGTGTGCTGCTAAATAAATGTACACTTACATGTTGTTCAATCATTGCACCCAGCTGTGAAAATATAACTTGGTTCTATTTGTGATGCTCAACGCTCTCTCAAATCTCCTCAATGGTTTTTAGGCGCATATACCCACGTGGGTGATTTTAAAGATGAACTGACATCCAGAATCCAGTTGGTTGCCAACCACCAGAAGAATAAGACGGAGGTTTACCGCTTTATCTGTGGATTCATTGTCGGAGTAAAGGACCTTGTGCAATTTAGGTAAAATGACAACCCGAAGTTTATATCCATGGACAAATTAGCTAGCAACAGCAAGCTAGCTAAATTGCCATAAATGTTTAATGCTTTTTGACCTGTCCCCAAATTAATATAATTGCTTCCGAATGTTTTATATTTCAACCTGCGTCTCCTGATCGCGTCTGGTGTGGGGGGACAAAATCAACATGTGCACGCAAGCGTGCGGTCTGGTCAGCATGTAAGACAACGCAGGAGTTGCTTCGGGACAAGTCTCTGAATGTCCTTGAGTGGCCCAGACTTGAACCTGATCGAACATCTCTGGAGAGACCTGGAAATAGTTGTGCAGCAATGCCCCCCCATCCAACCTGAGAGCTTGAGAGGATCTGCAGATAAGAATGGGAGAAACTCTCCAAATACAGGTGTGCCAAGCTTGTAGCATTATACCCAAGAAGACTCAATGTTAGAATCGCTGCCAAAGGTGCTTCAACAAAGTACTGAGTAAAGGGTCTGAATACTTATGTAAATTAGATATTTTTTTTATTTTTATAAATTTGACATTTCGCAAAACCTGTTTTTGCTTTGTCATTATGTGTAGATTGAGAGAGGGAAAAACAATTTGATACATTTTAGAGTAAGCCTGTAACCTAAGAATGTGGATAAAGTCAAGGGGTTTGAATACTTTACGAAGGCGCTGTATGAGTACACCACACGTAGTCTTAACCCCAAGAGAGAAAGTGTTGGTCTGGTTGTTCGTGTGTGTACTGGCAGGTGCCTCCTAATGTTTTCTGCATTAGGGCATGCCTGACCGCCCACTCGCACCTCGCCACACACTCATCGGTCGTCACACGGCCTGCTGACTGAACTCCATCTTTCTCTCATTCCACCTCTCGCTGGCTCCCTCCCCTATATTTATTTTATTTAACCTTTATTTAACCAGGAAGGGCTCATTGAGATTTGAAATCTCTTTTTGAAGTCTGTCCTGGTCAAGATAGGCAGCACCAAGTAATTACACAATTACAGACAGACAACATGCAAAACTACAAGTAATCTAGTAAAAAACCATATAACAAAATCATAAAACAGCAAATTAAAAACATTGACAGGTCAGGGAATCAGTCTCAATCTTTCACCAGTGATTTAAAAACACCAATCGGGACAAGTTCTTCCAGTTTAAAAGTATTTTGTAAGGCGTTCCAAGACGATGGCGCAGAGTACATAAAAGCCCTTTTACCAAATTCAGTTCGGACATTTGGAACAGTTAGCAGGATAAAGTCCTGTGAACGAAGAGAGTACCCACCACATTTCTGAACAATAAAAATGCCCAAATAAAATGGTAGTAAACCCAAAATGGCTTATACCAGGCCGGCCAACCCTGGTATACAAAGTGCAGTGGTGCATAAGTGTTTTGCAGTTCACAAAGCACCAAGGTAAAGGGTGTCAATTGATCTCAAACACTGAGTGGAAGCATTCATATTTAAAATATCCCCATAATCTAGTAAAGGCATAAATGTAGCTGATACTAGCCTCCTTCTGGCTTCAAATGAAAAACAGGCCTTATTCCTAAAATAAAATCCCAACTTCAGTTAATTTTTTTGTAAGTTGTTGAATATGCAATTTAAGAGGCCGTCATCAATTCAAATTCCAAGATATTTGAGGTTAGTCTCAGTCTCATTGCCCTGACAAGTAGTAATAGGTGAAAGGTTCAGAGATCTATTTCTTGCTTCAGAAAATACCATTAGTTTTGTCAGTATTGAGGATAAGCTTCAATTGACACAAGGTTTGTTGAACAGTATAAAAAGCAGTTTGCAAGTTCTGGAACGCTTTAGTGAGACGAGGCACAACAAATAACAATATCAGCATAAAAGTGAAGTTGCACATTTATTTATTTTTTTGTCTTATTTATATAAATAGTGAATAAGAGGGGACGGAGTACAGAGCCCTGGGGCACACCATTAGACAGACAATTTAACAGACATGAGCCCATCAAATTGAGTGCACTGAGTTCTATCACAGATGGTTAGCAAACCATGCAATTGCATGCTCCGAAAGACCTACACTCAACAATCTCTGCCTCAGTATAGCATGATCAACGCTATCAAAAGCCTTAGCGATCAATAAAAAGTGAGACACGATGCTGTTTTTTGTCAAGGGCTTCAGTGATATCATTTAAAACCTTCATGGCTGCTGTAATTGTGCTATGCTTCTTCCTGAAGCCTGATTGGTACATTGATAAAATAGTTAGTATATAACTATTTTAGCTGTTCACTCACAAGGGTTTCAACTATTTTCACCAGTGGTGACAGCTTTGAGATTAGCCTAATAATTACTTAAAAGGGTTGGATCTTCCCCTTTTTAAAAGTGGTAGGACAAATGCTGATTTCCAGATATTTGGAATTTCATTACTTTCCAGGGTTTGATTGAACAGATATGTAAGTGGTTCAGCTATGAAATCAGCTGCCAGATTTAAAAAGCAGATCAGGACCTGCAGGCTTTCTCTGATTTTAAGGATTATGCACCTCCTGCACTGAGAATGGCAAAAAGCTCAAAGTTTGACCTGCTCTCGCTGGTTTGTCCACACAGGGTTGTAAGGAGACTGAGGACACTGAATCAAACAGCCTACCAGATGATACAAAGGGCTCATTGAAACAATTCAGCACTTCAGTTTTGTCATATATACAGCAACAAAGTCCTTCAATACACATGACGGTAATTCATGAACATTACGGTTTCCAGACAGACTTAATAGCCTTCCAAAACGGTCTAGTGTCATTCAGGTTATCAGTGGTAACAGACATAAAATATTCAGACTTGGTCTTCCTGAGAAGAAAAGAACACTTGTTTTGTAGCTGCCTAAAAAGAAGCCAATCAGCATCAGACCATGATTTCCTTGCTTTAGCCCAGGCTAGATTACGGTCGTGAAAAATAAAAGACGCCTCAGAAGAAAACCATGGATTATCCCTCCCTTTTAACCCTGAACCTGCGGAATGGGGCATGTTTGCTTACTATTTGGAAAAAACCATCATGAAAGAATTTCCAGGCAGTTTCCACATCAGGAATAAGCTCAATCTGCTCCAGTCAAAATAAAACTTATCATGAACGAAAGACTGCTCATTAAAACTCGTCTGTTTTAGGAATGTGGGTATTTCTAACAGCAACAACAGCACAATGGTCTCTTAAATCATTACAAAAAACACCAACCGCAGAATATTTGTGGAACATTTGTCAATATCAAATCAGTCAGGGTAGATTTATCTGGACATTTGGGTGAGTAGGTGAGTTAATCAACTGGGTAAGATTCATAGAATTACAAATCAGTTTAAAATCATCAGACACCTTCTTTAACCAACACCAGTTGAGATGATCACCAATCAAGATCACTTCACTGTAAAGAAGTTTAGACATAAGGTTCATCAGAGAAGAAAATGCATCACCGAGAGCAGAGGGGGTCTATAACAGCCAGTCACAGATGCGGGGGGGGTCTATAACAGCCAGTCACAGATGCGGGGGGGGTCTATAACAGCCAGTCACAGATGCAGGGGGGGGGGGGGTCTATAACAGCCAGTCACAGATGCAGAGGGGGGGGGTCTATAACAGCCAGTCACAGATGCAGAGGGGGGGGGGGGTCTATAACAGCCAGTCACAGATGCAGAGGGGGGGGGGGGGGTCTATAACAGCCAGTCAGATGCAGAGGGGGGGGGGTCTATAACAGCCAGTCGCAGAGGGGGGGGGGGGTCTGTAACAGCCAGTCGCAGAGGGGGGGGGGGTCTATAACAGCCAATCAGTTATAGAGAGACCCTTTGAAACCTCAATATTCAAAGCAAGAAATTCCAACTGTTTACAAATAGTTTCAGACTCTGCCACACTTACAGGGAATTTAGTTTTTACATATATAGCCACACCCCACCTTTCTTAACTCGATCAGTGTGATACACATTGTAACCATTTATACAAATATCCTTATCAAGAACAGACTTGCTGAGCCAGGTTTCAGGAAACACAATTGCATCAGTTGTTTTAACCCAAATCCTAACCCCATCCATTTTTGACAACCAGCTGACACTCCGCGGAGGGAAAGCTGAAGAAAGAACTCGGCCAGCCAGAGATGGGGTTACTTTGGTAAACCTCAAGTAAAGAAGTGCAAATAGTGAGGGGGGGGGAAATGTATCCGAGTTGAGGGAGACCTGCTATCTTTACACCAGCAAAACAAAATAGTTTGCACTACACAACAAGGACATTGTGGATTTACTCAACCATAAATGAATAGGTTATTAGTAGGTTCAAATCTACTTTTCACAAACGACTTGACATGCTGCCATCTTGGATTTTGCAATCCCCTATACCTCTAGCTTGTTCTCTTTCCAAACCACCTCCCTCTCCCACACACACACACACACACCGGGGTGTAGAGAAAGAGACATGGGAATGGCCCTGTCAATAAGCCACATGTCACTGTAGAGGGAATTAGGTGAACGGTCAGCCCGCCAGCTGAGACTCCAAATCAGATCGAAGGGATTCAAATTTGAAGCTTTTGGCATGGCTCTGCTCCGCCCCCTACTAGCTTACTGCCTGGCACCCAATCACCCTACACACAGACATGTACACAGATTTACACCATCCTGACGACACTCACACACTGTTCATTTTGGCATCTGTCTTGTTATACCATTTTTGTCTTGGTCACCTTTTTGTCATTTCATCCTTAGTTATCAGTCAACTTAAACTCAGGACAATTTTAGTCTACTTTTAGTCAGTCAGTGCATATTTTTTCTATTAAATAATTAATATTTAGGCTACCTCTAACTTCCATGTGCACATTCAGATAGCCTTGTCCAACTCCGCCTACTATCCCCTCGTATACCTTAGCTGGCAACATTGATATTGTGGCAGATTGTTACCAATGCTAGCCCTAATTTACCATATAGGATATAAACAATTTATAGCTCTGATTTCCTTCCTATAATAACTGTCAAGGGGGTAAATAAGTGGTTTAATTGAAAAGATGAGAATTTCCAAAAAATACCAGAAGTATTACTGCACTCCTAATATTCAACAAATATTATTAGTTTTTTGCATGGGAAAATAGAATTTCTGATGTGATCAAAGCAAAAATAACCTAAGTTAGGCTTGAGTGGTTTACTGTATATACAGTATACCACTATATACAGTATACCGGGGTATTTGGAAAAAGCCACAATGGTTTTTCAATTCCATCAATACTGTTGAAACGACTTATTTTTGAAGTTTATAAAATACATTTGAATATTTGTAGCTACTTTAAGTGAATACCTGCAGTCAACTTGTGCAATACGTTAGGAGATAAAGTACATTGCGTTCTTCATTTCACCTGACACATTATGAAGCTTACGGTAGTCCCCAGTCACATGTCACGTGGTGTTTGTTTACAAGCACACAACGACGAGATACCGGAGCCTTGTGTCACTCACTGTTGTGCAGCATGCGCCAGGTGATCTATACTGAACAGAAATATAAACACAACATGTAAAGTGTTAGTTTCATGAGCTGAAATAAAAGATCCCAGAAATGTTTCATACGCACAAAGCTTATTTCTCTCATATTTTGTGCACAAATTAGTTTGCATCCCTGTTAGTGCATGATCATTACACAGGTGCAACTTGTGCCTGGGTCAATAACATTTCCAATTGGCATGCTGACTACAGGAATGTCCACCAGAGCTGTTGCCAGAGAATTGAATGTTGGTTCCTCCACCATAAGCCGCCTCCAATGTCGTTTTAGAGAATTTGGCAGTATGTCCAACCGCAGACCACGTGTAACCATGCCAGCCCAGGACCTCCACATCCGGCTTCTTCGCCTGTGGGATTGTCTGAGACCAGCTACCTGGACAGCTGATGAAACTGAGTATTTCTGTATGTAATAAAGCCCTTTTGTTGGGAAAAACTCATTTTCATTGGCTGGGCCTGGCTCCCAAGTGGGTGCGCCCCTGCATTGTCATGTGAAATCCATAGATTAGGGCCTAATGAATTTATTTAAATTGACTGATTTTCCTTGTATGAACTGTAACTCAGTAACATAGTTGAAATTTTTGCATATTATATTTAAGTATAATTACAGTATGCTTTTCACAGCTAAATATTTACCAGCTAAATATCTTAACTATCAAGTTAACTGTCTAAAATTTTTCAAATGCTTTGCAGTTGTGCATTTGGTTTGCTCATTTTAGTTGCTAGTTAGCTAAGTGGTTAGCTTCTTCAAAATCAAACATTCACTTGGGAACTACAGAGAATACCCTTCTGGATCACGAGCCTTGCCTGCTAATATTTGTCTTGTGCTTGCAGCAAAAGAGTAGCATTTTTTTACTTATTTGTGTAGTTTTGGTCAGAAACTACAAAATGTTCACAATGTGCTTGTTAGCATTTAGCATTCTCTTTGGGGTTTTACACGCACATGTTAGCATTGCTAACCTTCGGATTAGAGTATCAATGGTGTTTTGAAAACAGCGCCCCATGTGTTCAGTGCTGGTATTACCAAATACCCCTGTGTGGTAGAGCGAGGTAGATTAGCTCAATCAGACCGCGCAACTGAAAGACGTCAAGTCTGCCGAAGAGAGATTGCATGAAATATTCTCGTCTCATAGACTAAAATGAAAAGTAATTTGTAATAGTTACCGGTTTTTCCAGGGCGTCTGTCAGGAAAAATGGGTCGTTGCTGAGTATTTGTCATTTATATTGTTGACAAAATGAACACTGACACACACACTCCATTCCAGACACACTTCCACTGCCTCGTCTCCACCCCCAGGGTGTGGTGTCATAAGGAGGCCATGGGAGCTCTCTCTCTATCCTGGAGGAGCTGAGCTGCTGAATGGCAGCAGAGGGGATGGATCTATGGCCCAGGAGGTGAGGAAGCAGGGAAATTCCTCCTGCTCAGTGGAATCTTTGAGATGATGAAAGGGACATTTTAAACCATAAGACTCAATCTCTCCAAATGTAAGCCAGATGACGGAAGAGATCCTTTCCCGGCCATGCTGTAATATGACAGTTTTTATTTAGAAAGGAAGTGTGCCTCTGCCTCGTTCATTCTCCATCCCTCGTGAGTCTTTTCCTCGAAGGCCCAAGTGGAATTAAATGAATTTGTGAGTGTTGTGTTGATTGCTACTGACTTGTTATCATATATTTTCACTGGGCTTCTACTGTGGCTGAAACTACGCAGAATGTACGGAGCATGATGGTGTGGGCGTATAATTGAAGGTGACTGGAGACGAGTACTGTAAGTGGTAGTATTAGGAGATGTCGTAGTCTGAACTCTAGGTCTATATCGCAGTTGAGACTTGTCCAATCGTATCTGTAGATGTAAGCAATAAGTGTATTATGGTTGTTCTACAAATGTAGCAATTCTAGTATAAGTAAAATATGTTGTAGTATATCTGTTTGCTATACTGTGTTTTTACTACTGCGTAGGCCTAGGCTACATCTGTCTCCTCTCTCTGTCGACACTGCTAGCTGTGTTGTGGTTTGTCTTTAGAGATCGGTTACAGCTTGTTTCTTCATCTGGTGAGTCGCCCAGCAAGTTTCTTTTAATTCCTTTTGTACTATGTTGCTAAAGCATGTTGTGAGATGTGCTCTCTTTCTCACCTCAGGGATTTCTTAACTTGTTTGAGTAGGTGAAATTCAGTGTCTCCGAATTGTTTTACAAGGGCTTATGCTAATGTCCCTTTTTGAAAAGTCGCTATTTTGCAGGAAATGGTTTCCCTTCTGCTCATTGACGTAAGGTCAGTGGTAGTGGTGCTAGCAGCCATGAGGAGAGGCTTTGTCCTCTGGGAATTATCCCCATGAGGAGAATTTTCCTTATTTTACTGTCCTTGTGGGGACTTTTGGGTATTTCCAGTACCCATGAGGATAGTAATACAAGCACACACACGGCCTCAAGTCCGCACAGGCCCACATAAACACGTCGCGTGTTGAGTTGGACATCCAATCCCTGTGCTGGCTCTCTTTTCAGCCTGGTTTCTCACACCTCCATAATAACCCCTGCTCATCTGATTACAGAGCTCAGGGGATGAGCAGGTCGAGGACACACACACACACACACACACACACACACACACACACACAGCTACACAGCTAAAATATATGTGCATACACTCACTCCCTTACACATTCACACACTGAATCTCTGCCTCTTTCTCTCCTTCTCTCTCTGACCAACAAAACACACACTTGAGCAGGTGGCTCCCTCCTTGTATTTTCACATCTGCCGGGCTGATCTGGCAGCTGCTGCTGTTTAAACACCCCTGCTTCTGCCCAGGCCTTTGTTCTTTCCCTAAAGAATGAATGGGTTTAGGTTTGGTGCCTGTCTCTCTCTCTCGGTGAGGAAAATCTTTTGTTTGAAAGCAAATGGAAACAGAGGTGGGATGGGGTGGTGGGGGATGGGATGAAAGGGCCATCTTGGGGGAGGGGTTGCTTACAACTGTTTAAACTGCTGAACATGTGCCACTTTAAGAACTCCAATTCAGTTAGCAGGAGGTGAAAGAACGGGAGTAAGGTTGCACAATGGACCTCATCTGATAATAGCCCCTGCTTAACACTGTTCTTATCTCTCTCTCCTCCTCTCCCTCCAGGTCCTGTAACCTGTCTTTGCCTGACTCTGCATTCTCGTTCTCTGGGAGAATTAGGGAAATATGGAGTGACATGCTGAAGATCATTTAGCGGATTAGAGGCTTTGAGGACATCCACCTCTGTGTGAGCGCAGGTTCCCTGGAGCCTCATTCCCCCCAGCAGCAATGGCTGACCCGGGGATGTTGAGCCTGTTCGGGGATGATGCCAACCTGTTCTCGGACGGGCTGGAGGGCCTGGGGGACTGTGGCTTCCCCCAGGGCCAGCCCAACCCCGTAGGACAGCAGGAGCACCAGGACTACGGGTCGCTCTCCTCCAACTCACTACACCACCCCTCGCAGGCCGTCCCCGGAAAGCCCAAGATGGGTCACCCCTACGACCCCTTTGCAGGCTACGAGCAGCAGCAGGACAACGGCCCCGCCGTCAACAGCATGGTGACCCCGCACTCACGCTACCACAACAGCCCCCAACAACCCGGAAGGGGGCACCATGTCTACCCCAGAGCCCAAGGCGATGGGCACGGGCAGTCCTTCCCTGACGGAGGAGCCGCGTGGGGCCCCCAGACTGGCCCCGGGCAGGGCAGGCCTCCATTCCAGCAGCAACAGGCATCCGCCCAGGCCCCATCCCACCAGCAGCACGGCCCCTCTGGGCCCCAGGCCCCATCCCACCAGCAGCACGACCCCTCAGGGCCCCAGGACCACGGCCACCGTATGGGCCCCTACATGGGCCGGTCCGACTACGCCACTATGCAGGGCCACCCTGGCCAGACCCAGACGCCACCCAGGATCAACCACTTCCCTCCGGGCATGGGCCAGGAGCCCAACCACTACATGGCCCACGTGGGGCTCCAGCAGAACTCCAGCATGACGGGCCACCCGGCACAGCAACAGCAGTTTCTTCACCAGCCCGGCCAGGGCCCTGTTCACACCCAGGACCGTATGGCCTCCCACACCTCTCACCAGCAGCACCAGGGCTTGGCCGGGAGGCCACACCAGAACATGGGGTTCAACATGCACGGCCAGGCAGCCTCTCCTGGTGCTGTAACCAGCTCAGGGCCGTACCCCCCCTACCCCCAGTACAGCAACCATAATCAGGGATTAGCCGGCAGTGCAGGGATGAGTCCCGGCATGAGCCTCAGCAGCACCAGTAACAACAACAGTAGCGCCAGCGGGCCAATGGGGCCAGCACAAGTCCAGTGTTACCCCAACGCAGGGGGGGCCCCACAGCGCTACCCGGGTCCTCAGGTACACCAGCAGCCTGTCCACCCCAACCAAATCACCAGCCAGCCCATGCACCCCTCCCAGGCCCAGGCCACCCCCCATAAGCAGCCCCACCTCCCCACACCACCTCATGGATCTTACGGCTCTCCCACCTCCATGTCCCCCATGAAGGGCATGGGAACCACCGCGGTCACACCTCCGCCTCAACAGGTCCGACCCCCTAGTGCAGGTCTTGCTCCCGAGGTAGGGTTGTACCCCGGAGTGCCACTCCAGGCCCCTAACCCCATGGCCCCCCCTCAGAGAAACACCACTCCCCTGGGCGTGCAGCAACCGCAACATCATCCCCAGCACCTCTCCCACCCACAGCAGCACCCCCACATGCCCCCGAGCCAGCAGCTCTACCCGGGTATGTCCCCCAACCAGAGAGGCCCTCTCGACCAGGTGAGACCTCCAGGTCCTATGGCCCACGGTGAGCCTCCAGGACCACAGGACCAGCGGCTGCTCCCTCCCCAGCAACAGGCTCCCAAATCTGGGCTGCAGCCTCCTCCCGTGGCCTTCCAGCAGCAGGTGCACCCAGCCCAGACCGCTTTTCCCTCGTCACAGGCTCAGACACATCTGGCCGGCCCCCACCACCAGAGCTCCCCGCCCAACCAGCCACCTTGGGCGCCGGCAGGACACCAGTCGCCTCCAACCCCCCAGAAAGTGCCTCACATTCAGGTGAGTTTGCTTTGATGTTTGTGTGTGTGTTTTTTTTTGTGAGTTTGTTTTCATGTACGTATTTGTGTGTGTGGGAGAGTGGGTGCGTGACATTTAAAAACTCAGCGTTGCTCTGTTGATTGGGGGTTTTGAGGTGTTTGTGTGTGGGGAAATAGATTTTTACAGCTGTTTGTTTCCTCTCCACTGCATATCCTGGCCCTCCCCAAGATCCAGGCGCCACTGTGCTAATCTCCTAACCCCCTCCCATCCCCACCCCCTCTCTCTGAGTGGGAATACTCCCTTCCTGCTCTCTTTCCGCTCGCTCTGCTCTCTCTCCCTCTATTCCTTCTCGCTCTCTCTCGCTCTCTGTGTGTGTTTGCCTTGTCTGTCTCGGAGGACTCATGTGTGAGTTAATGGTGTACAGCAGGATGTGCCCTGTTGTGGGGGGGAGAAATGGGGCGGAGAAGGGAGGATGGGGCAGCCGGTGGGGAGTGGAGGTTAGCAGCTCTCAATAACTCACTCGGTGTGTGTGTTTGTGTGTCAGTCACGTGCCCTGGGTTCCATTAGCTTGTTTTGTGCTCAAAGCCGCCTCCTCTGCTGACCCATTAACATACAATGGTCGCCCTGTGGCAGCACACACATCCAGCACTTAGCATCTCTATTAGGCGTCTTCCTCATTCACACCATCGTCACCACTCTCCAGTCCTCCTCTTCCCCTTTACCAGAGTTTTCCCCTCCCCCATCCTCCCGTTACTGGGGCTCTGACTGGGGAGTTTTGTGGTTGACATTTAAGATGTCGGAGTAGATTTGTCCAATGCGAATGACCTAGATGTTAGGCACAGTTAAGTCTCATAGCATCGCTTCGGTGCGCTTTGGTCCCTGGCTGCAAGAACGTACCCCCATTATCTGTTAGTCTGGCTGAGGCAAATTCGCCTGGAGGATGTCTGACCATGATGGTGTTTTCTGATGCGTGGTCGTGGTAGCCGTCTCGCAGTACTCTCGCTGGTTATAGGGTGGCATGCAGGGCTACGTATTCCTAAATGTCTGAGACCAACTCCTGCAGCCCTTAGCCGTGTCTGCCCTGTATGCTGTAATATGGTTATGGGTGGGTAGTGCACACTGCACCGGGCTACCTACGTACTCTTAAAAAGCTAGTCAGCAGCTCAAGGTCGCTGAGCTGGTTCCATGACCTTTGGTGCTGCTTGCTATATAGAACGCTCAAGAAAGGGTGTGTGACACATCTAAATATCACTATTGGCCATCCCACCTCTAGGGCCTTTTACACCCCTAGGCCACAGCCTTCCATTTTGTTTTAAGGGTGAAGAATTTGCATCATTGAAGAACCCTCATTGTAAAGAAATCTCCTGGATTGAAATTGAACTGACAGTAACCCTAATTGGCACAGGGCTTTTGAAAGGCAGGGGCTCCCAGGGGTTTCTAACCCCAGCCTGGAATGAAACCGGGTCTGCTAGTTTCAAAAACGAGTCACCTTGAAAATAAGAAATGCTAAATACGAGCCAGCCAATTGTTCTCCAACAGCAGAGACTCGGGCCTGTACACTAGACTAAATTATTTTTGACGGCATCACTTAGGTCCGGGACGATACCAGTATCGCGATACTCGTTAGTATCGTGGCATGGGAAAAAACACGAATCGGATTTAACTTATTTAGGAAAACGTCCCTAATGTTTATTTTCCTAGCTATATCACACTTTTACATATGGTAGGTTTTTAAAGGACCATAGAGTTTGGTCTGCTTCGTGTTTTCTTTTTGCCATATAAAAAATATTGCCATACTGGTATTGTCACATCACTAGCATCATCGTCCGCCCTGTGGCTCTTTCAAGGAATACTGAATATTAAAAATAACCATATTTGTAGCGTCTCGATTAGAGGTCGACCGATTATGATTTTTCAACACCTATACCAATTATTGGAGGACCAAAAAAAGCCGATACCGATTAATCGGCTGATTTATAGTATTAAAAAAAATTATATATATATATTTATTTTTTAATAATATTATAATAATGACAATTACTGAATGAACACTTTTATTTTAACTTAATATAATATGTAAATAAAATCAATTTAGTCTCAAATAAATAATGAAACATGTTCAATTTGGTTTAAATAATGCAAAAACAGTGTTGGAGAAGAAAGTAAAAGTGCAATATGTGCCATGTAAAAAAGCTAACGTTTAAGTTCCTTGCTCAGAACATGAGAACATATGAAAGCTGGTGGTTCCTTTTAACATGAGTCTTCAATATTCCCAGGTGAGAAGTTTTAGGTTGTAGTTATTATCGGACTATTTCTCTCTATACCATTTGTATTTCATATACCTTTGACTATTGGATGTTCTTATAGGCACTTTAGTATTGCCAGCCTAATCTCGGGAGTTGATAGGCTTGAAGTCATAAACAGCGCTGTGCTTCAAGCATTGCGAAAAGCTGCTGGCAAACGGAGGAAAGTGTGGTTTGAATGAATGCTTACGAGCCTGCTGCTGCCTACCACTGCTCAGACTGCTCTATCAAAGCATAGACTCAATTATAATAAACACACAGAAATACGAGCCTTAGGTCATTAATATGGTCAAATCCGGGAACTATCATTTCGAAAACAAAACGTTTATTCTTTCAGTGAAATACGGAACCGTTCTGTATTTTATCGAACGAGTGGAAACCCTAAGTCTAAATATTGCTGTTACATTGCACAACCTTCAATGTTGTGTCATAATTATGTAATATTCTGGCAAATTAATTGCTGTCTTTGTTAGGAAGAAATGGTCTTCACACAGTTTGTAACGAGCCAGGCGGCCCAAACTGCTGCATATACCCTGACTCTGCTTACACAGTTCACAACGAGCCAGGCGACCCAAACTGCTGCATATACCCTGACTCTGCTTACACAGTTCACAACGAGCCAGGCGACCCAAACTGCTGCATATACCCTGACTCTGCTTACACAGTTCACAACGAGCCAGGCAGCCCAAACTGCTGCATATACCCTGACTCTGCTTACACAGTTCACAACGAGCCAGGCAGCCCAAACTGCTGCATATACCCTGACTCTGCTTACACTGAACGCAAGAGAAGTGACACAATTTCAGGCACCGCATTGATTATATGCAACGCAGGACAAGCTAGTTAAACTAGTAATATCATCAACCATGTGTAGTTAACTAGTGATTATGTTAAGATTGATTGTTTTTTATAAGATAAGTTTAATGCTAGCTAGCAACTTGCTGGCTGCACTCGCATAACAGGTGGTCAGCCTGCACAAGTCTCCTTGTGGATTGCAATCGTCAAATGCTGATTACCGATTGTTATGAAAACTTGAAATCGGCTCTAATTAATCGGCCATTCCGATTAATCGGTCGACCTCTAGTCTCGATGGCTACGTCAGGCCCTTTGCCAACCCTGATAGTGTTGGGTATGAAAGACCACAGCCACTCAACAGCAGTGGCAGGCCTCTGCTCCTTTAAGGAGTATTTAGCTTCTAGAGCGAGCACTTTGGCTGTCAGATTAACCGGCACGTCACTCTTTCCCCCTCCGAGAGATGAAACCCAATACCGTCCGTATCGTATTCGTCACTGCTGCTGTCACATTAGTGATGCAGTAAGTGCGCGCAGCGGGCCTATTGTCATTCATGGGATTGATTATCGGGGAAGCTGGGCAAGAGGAGACATTTATCCATTTAAAGCAGCAGCCCAAGCCCTCCTCTCTCGCCTCGCTCTCTTTCTATTGCCGGCCTGTCTTCTGCACACCTCTGTTTGGGGATGGGCGTAAACACTTTCTCTGTGACCTTGGTGATGTTTGGCATGCACCATGCAACCAATCTGTCTGCTCGCCTGTTTACAGGAAATTTGCATTCGACTGCCGCAGTTGATGTGGTTTCTCAAGTTTTGTCTTTGAGTGAACTGCGGGCCTCCGGGATAAAGCAAGTGCTCTACAAACAGAACCTCACATCTTTCATTCTTCTGAATTTTCTTTCTTTCGCTCTACTGTCTTTAGTGGAAATACTTGCACACACTTGAACTAGCTCAGACAAGGGCGTTGTTTTCGAAGACTCCTTTTGGAGAGCGCTGTGGCATATTGCAGTACATTTGCTGATGTCCATAAATGATGCCCCCCCCCCCCCACTCCCAGCTGGAAGCCCCAAACAGCTGCCAACTGGTTTCCTATCAGCCCAGCTCAGCTGGGGCTGTGGCGGGGAGAGGGCCAGCGCAGTCTCTATAGGAATAGAGGTTAGACAAGAATTACCAAGTCCCTCTTTAGGATTTGAGGCTAGAGTCCTAGCCTCTCACTCTCTTTAGGTATATAATTCTCAATTGAACCAGCAGTCTGAATAAATTACATGTGTTGTCTCTATAGGTTTAAGTCAAACATTTGCTCTTTCTCTATTGAGCTATAGATTTAGTAAAGTTATTGTTGTCACCATGCTGAACTTAAGAATAGTATAAAGCTAGTAATGGCCATATGGAGATAAAGGTAAGGACTCGGGTAGGCAGTGGAAATTTGACTTGTGGCAGATATCTTTTGTTCAAATATAAACAAAAACGGTTTAAACCTTGAGTTGTCTGATGAACCGCCTCAGACCGGTTGGTTGGTTTTTGTTTCTCCTGCTGCCGAAAAATATTTACTAGTTTATTATTCCTTCCCCTTCTCCTGGCAGTATTCTACGTCATCTGAGATGACAGCTTCTGACAGGACACCCGCTTCGGGGGCAAACCTCCAGCCAGCCAACCGTGTCAAGAAGCCCACTGAGCAGAAACCAAAAAAGAAGAAAGCAAAGGTGATGGTGGAGGAAAGAGTAGAGGGGAAAAAGAAACCAAAAAAGAAGAAAGGAGGATGTATAGAGGAATGTGGCGAGGAGGGGAAACGAAAGGTCGGGGACGGTCCCTGGGCGGAGGTTAACTGTCTGACAGGTGCCCTGGAGGAATCGCTTGTGGTGAAGACAAAGAAGAAACCGAAGGAGCCTAAAGAGCCCAAGACTCCCAAAGAGCCCAAGGAGAAGGCCAAGAGCACTACCCCCAAGGCCAAGATGCCCAAGAAGCCCAGGTAGGTTACATTTGCTTTACATAAACTAAGTGTACTAAATGTCACTTTAGTTTAGGCCTAACTATTTATATCAGCGCTACGTCTTGGCTATTTATACCAGCACTACATAAGCTAGGCTAGATCTAGGCTATTTATACCAGCACTACATAAGCTAGGCTAGATCTAGGCTATTTATACCAGCACTACATTAGCTAGGCTAGATCTAGGCAAGGCCCATACCTCGAAATCAGCTTCTCTATTACTACTGTTTTTGAATGCTTTGAATGAAAGCTTTGGTGTTTCTCAGGGATCAGTATTACTAATGGTGTGAATGTGTTTTGGCTAGGGTCTTAAAGCTGATTTGTGTTCAGGTCAGTTTTTATGCTTTTAGGACTTTGTTGGATAAACCTTACTCTGAAGTCGACTTGGAATTGATAGCGCATACTCATCCCCACCATCAGCAACTGCATTTCCAAGATCAGAGATTTGATCTACGTTTCATTGGCCTGTTTCCCAGGCCATATGGGAGGGTCACCTCAAGCTATCAACATCACCTTATCAATGTTGCCAATTCAGTGACTTTGTCGCTATATATACAGAATTTTCAGACCTTTCCAGCGACTTTTATTGGTAAGAGTCTAGCAGCAAATACACAGCCTCATTTCAGGCTGCCTTTGGAGTTTTTTGACAGTGGGTTTTGATGGTTTTTATAGCATTTAGCAACTTTTCTCACTCAATTCTGGTGCAAACTAGAGTAGGAGAAGCTGCCTGTGCAACAGTCACTGAATACACAGGCAGAAAAGCACACATGGGTGTTGCGTTGGGAAATGGGACGAAAAACGTTATGTTGGGGACCGCAGCTATGGCACAACAAGGCAAATTGGTGCTGTGACGTCGTTGCGGCACTGGCAAACGTCATCTAGCAACAAATCAAGGAGCCAATAGCAAAAATTGTTGCCATCACTGCAGCTGAGCTGTGCGGCACTCTTTATCCCACCCCTCACTCATGTGACCAGTCAGTGAGAAACGCAGGTTAAGACCCAGAGTTCGCTAACTCCTAGGTGGATGAGGAGTGAGGTCCGGAGGGGCACTGGTTGGTCATTTGTTTTAAAAAATGCTGTGGTTTTGTGATCTGTGGGAAATGTCTAATGTGGTCATACATTTGGCAGGAGGTTAACTTCTTATGGCTGCAATCCTGGTAACGGGATGATATGACAACAGCCAGTGAAAGTGCAGGGCGACAAATTCAAAACAACAGAAATCTCATAATTAAAATTCCTCAGACATACATGTGTCTTATACCATTTTAAAGGTAATCTTGTTTTTAATCCCACCAAAGTGTCCGATTTCAAATATGCTTTTCAGCGAAAGCACCACAAACGATTATGTTAGGTCACCACCAAGCCACAGAATAAGCACAGCCATTTTTCCAGCCGAAGATAGCAGTCACAAAAAGCACAAATAGAGATAAAATTAATCACTAACCTTTGATCTTCATCAGATGACACTCATAGGACTTCATGTTACACAATACATGTATGTTTTGTTTGATAAAGTTCATATTTATATAGAAAAAATCTGAGTTTACATTGGCGTGTTACGTTCACTAGTTACAAAAACATCCAGTGATAGTTCATAGCCACATCTATTCAACAGAAATACTCATCATAAATGTAGATGATAAAACAAGTTATACACATGGAATTATAGATATACCTCTCCTTAATGCAACCGCTGTGTCAGATTTCAAAAAAACTTTACGGAAAAAGCAAACCATGCAATAATCTGAGACGGCGCTCAGAACTATAGTCAAATTAGCCGCCATGTTGGAGTCAACAGAAACCAGAAATTACATGATAAATATTCCCTTTGATCTTCATCAGAATGCACTCCCAGGAATCCCAGGTCCACAATAAATGCTTGATTTTGTTCGATAATGTCCGTTATTTATGTCCAATTAGCTACTTTCATTAGCGCGTTTGGTAAACAATTCCAAAGTCACAAAGCACGTTCACTAAAACGTGACGAAATGTCCAAAAGTTCCGTAACAGTCAGTAGAAACATGTCAAACGATGTATTGAATCAATCTTTAGAATGTTTTTAACATAGATCTTGAATAGCGTTCCAACCGGAGAATTACATTGACTTCAGATGAGCGATGGAACGGAGCTCCCTCTTATGTGAACGCGCATGGTCAAAGAATGGTCACCTCATGGCAGTGGTGACTAATTCTCCTCTCATCCGGCCCCCCTTCACAGTAGAGTCATCAGACAAAGTTCTACAGACTGTTGACATTTAGTGGAAGCCGTAGGAAGTGAAAACTCATCCATATCTCATCCATAATCTACCAGGCTCAGAATTTCCACTTCCTGTTTGGATTTCTCTGATTTTTGCCTGCCATATGAGTTCTGTTATACTCACAGACATAATTCAAACAGTTTTAGAAACTTCAGAGTGTTTTCTATCCAATACACCTTTCGTCCAAGCTACTCAATACTGCCCCTGCAGCCATAAGAAGTTAAGTGCAGCTCAGTTTCCACCTCATTTTGTGGACAGTGGGGAAATATCCCATCTGCCTATGGCAACCTTTTTCAATAGCAAGGCAATGCTCACTGAGTCGGCACATAATCAAGGATTTTGGGTCAGTCAGTGGTCATGTATTCTGCTACTGTGTACTCTCTGTTTAGGGACAAATAGCATTCCCATCTTGCTCTGTTTTCTGGTTGATTTCTTTGCAGTGTGTCAAATAGGTATCCTTTTTGCTTTTTCATAATTTGGTTGGGTCCAATTGTTGCTGTCCTTGGGCTCTGTGGGGTCTGCCTGTGAACAGAGCCACAGAACCAGCGGTTTGAGGGGACTTTTCTCTAGGTTAATTTCTGTAGTTGAGGGCTTTGTGGTGGAATGTGTGGGCATCACTTCCTTTTTAGGTGGTTGTAGAATGTAACAGCTCTTTTCTGGATTTTGATAACTAGTATAGTCCTAATTCTGCTCTGAATGCATTGTTTGGGGTTTTGTGTTGTACATTTAAATATATTTTTGCAGAATTCTTCATGCAGATTCTCAATTGAGTGTTTGTCACATTTTGTGAATTCTTGGTTGGGGAGTGGACCTCAGACCTCACAACAATAGAGGGCAATGGGTTCTATAACTGATTTGAAGTATATATATTTTTTGCCAGATCCTAATTGGGATGTCGAGTTTTATGTTCCTTTTGATGGCATGAAGGCCCTTGCCTTGTCTCCATAGATCGTTCACAGCCTTGTGTTAGTTAACTGTGGTGGTGTTTAGGCCGAGGTAGATATAATTATTTGTGTGGTCTAGGGCAACGGTGTCTAGATTAGAATTTGTACTTTTTGTTCTGGCAACTGGGCCTTTTTTGGAGCTGCATTATTTTAGTCTTACTGAGATTCTGTAATTGGCTGGATATATAGGTGCTTCTGTAGGCACCAGCTCATCTGTAAACAGACATTTGATTTCCCAGTCCAGTATGGGGAGGCCGGTTGCTGCTGACTGTTCCAGTGCCCATGACAATTTATTGATCTACTGTATGTTCAGAAAGTATTCATACCCCTTGACTTATTCCACATGTTACAACCTGAATTCAAAATTGATTAAATAAATTTTTTATTCAAAGATCTACACACAATACCCCATAATGACAGAGTGAAAACATGTTTTTAGACATTTTTGCAAATCAATTGAAAATTACATCAGGGATGCAAACTATTCACCTTTTGGCAAAATTATCCGTTTTGAATCCGATATAGGTGACCTATGGGATTTGTGTCGATCCAATGAGAAAAGTTTGGGAGTGGGGGCGGGGTGGCTTTGGCTCACTACTGGCTGAAAGCGAACGAGTGATGCGTGTTTGGAGCCGTACTGGCTGTATCCAAGGCTCAGCCAATCGTTCACATAAAAGAATGCAGCACGCCACTGAAGAGAGAAGAGACAACCAATTTGCTAGTTACAGCATCAGCGTGTGGTCTGGAAAGACAGCAGTAGGGTGCAAAGGCAGTTTGCTAGTTACAGCAGTGCGTCCCTGAACGATAACGAAGAGGTAGGTGATAGTCGACCGATTAATCGGAATGGCCGATTTAATTAGGGCCAATTTTCACATTTTCATAACAATCGGTAATGGTCATTTTTGGACACCGATCATGGCCGATTACATTGCACTCCACTAGGCTGACTACCTGTTATGCGAATGCAGCAAGGAGCCAAGGTAAGGTGCTAGCTAGCATTAAACGTATCTTATAAAAAACAATCTTAACATAATCACTAGTTAACTACACATGGTTGATGATATTACAAGTTTATCTAGCTTGTCCTGCGTTGCATATAATCGATGCGGTGCCTGTTAATTTATCATTGAATCATAGCCTACTTCGCCAAACGGTTATTTAACAAGCGCATTCGCGAAAATGCACTGTCGTTACAGCAGTGCGTCCCTGAACGATAACGAAGAGGTAGGTGATAGAGTCGACCGATTAATCGGAATGGCCGATTTAATTAGGGCCAATTTTCACATTTTCATAACAATCGGTAATGGGTGTTTACTCTCTTAGTCCTGGATGTATTAGTATCTTAGCACCTAGGTGTTTACTCTTAGTCCTGGATGTATTAGTATCTTAGCACCTAGGTGTTTACTCTATTAGTATCTTAGCACCTAGGTGTTTACTCTCTTAGTCCTGGATGTATTAGTATCTTAGCACCTAGGTGTTTACTCTCTTAGTCCTGGATGTATTAGTATCTTAGCACCTAGGTGTTTACTCTTAGTCCTGGATGTATTAGTATCTTAGCACCTAGGTGTTTACTCTTAGTCCTGGATGTATTAGTATCTTAGCACCTAGGTGTTTACTCTTAGTCCTGGATGTATTAGTATCTTAGCACCTAGGTGTTTACTCTATTAGTCCTGGATGTATTAGTATCTTAGCACCTAGGTGTTTACTCTCTTAGTCCTGGATGTATTAGTATCTTAGCACCTAGGTGTTTACTCTTAGTCCTGGATGTATTAGTATCTTAGCACCTAGGTGTTTACTCTATTAGTATCTTAGCACCTAGGTGTTTACTCTCTTAGTCCTGGATGTATTAGTATCTTAGCACCTAGGTGTTTACTCTCTTAGTCCTGGATGTATTAGTATCTTAGCACCTAGGTGTTTACTCTTAGTCCTGGATGTATTAGTATCTTAGCACCTAGGTGTTTACTCTTAGTCCTGGATGTATTAGTATCTTAGCACCTAGGTGTTTACTCTTAGTCCTGGATGTATTAGTATCTTAGCACCTAGGTGTTTACTCTATTAGTCCTGGATGTATTAGTATCTTAGCACCTAGGTGTTTACTCTCTTAGTCCTGGATGTATTAGTATCTTAGCACCTAGGTGTTTACTCTTAGTCCTGGATGTATTAGTATCTTAGCACCTAGGTGTTTACTCTATTAGTCCTGGATGTATTATTACACTGATCTAAAAGAAGTGGCTATGTGAAAGCTTCCGCCATATTGCTTTTACAATCATTTTCCTCACTGGTGTGTGTGTGTATATAAAAAGTGTCCTTGACACGGTGTAGAGTGTCAGTTTGGTTTAAACCGCTGAGGAGCGAGTGCACTTGTCCCCTGCTTACCTAGCCAGCTTCACTGACATGGGTGGAGTGTGAGGCTTCAGACCAGAGGGGGATGGACCGTGAGCCAATGGCAGGTAGGTAGCCGGCTGGCTTTGGACCTTGTTTGTGTGCTAGGTCATCCTGGGAGAAAGCTGAGCTATTAATAGCTGCCCGTCGTCTCCTGTGTCATCACTCCTCTTGCTGCCACACCCACAGATGGGTGTGACATGGTGTGGTGTGTCCTAAATTTGTTTGCAGTACACACCTCTGTCAGGAAGGAAGCACACCTGCAGCCACCTCACCTGTGTGTGTTTCTCTCCCTGAATGCAAACAAAGTAAACCATGTGTTAACCCTTAAGGGCTCAGACACACCAATAGTGTTTGCTGGTTAAGAGTACTTAGCCCCTGAACAGGATTTGCTAACCGCATGCGCACCTATTTTGCAAAAAAATATCGCCAGTCAGACGTCTACAGCGGGTCGTCCTTAAAACAACGCGCAGACGAACGCTAGATCCACATTCGTTGGATGCATTGTGAATGCATTTAGAAGTGTGGTACTACAATGTCTTCTGCTCATACTGAAAGGACAGAAGTGCCTTCAGCCCTCAATCAGCACACAGCTCTCACCATAGCATCTGTTTATCTTGTTGCTTACTCTCTCTCTGCATCCAGGCACCTCACCTCCCAAGCCTGTGACATGACTGAGCTAACCGTACCTTGTTAATGTCTCCAGAGTTATTGCAGGCACTGCTGAAGCTCTGTGTATATACCCCTGTGTACATGCATTGCCCTTAGCAAGTATGCAAAAGCTGTGGTGTGTGGGCAGGAGGAAGTGTCAGGGGGTCTAGCTGTGTATGACTCATCTCACCAGCGAACGGCAGGTGTCCTGTAACTCTCCCCCCTCGGACCTTCTCCTTCCTTCCCTCCTCCTCCGCTGTCTTCCTGTCAGAATAGAGCATCACACACCACTGCTGGAGGACCACATGCCTAAATGCCACCCAGTGCACCTCAGACACCGCATTCCAGATGAATTCCAGTGGTCCACTTTAAAACATTCCACTTGTTAATGCAGTTGAGCACCATAATGGCCGTTATTTTAGCCCTACATACTAGAGCCACCATCTTCTAAAACCTGGTATTTTAGCCCTACATACTAGAGCCACCATCTTCTAAAACCTGGTATTTTAGCCCTACATACTAGAGCCACCATCTTCTAAAACCTGGTATTTTAGCCCTACATACTAGAGCCACCATCTTCTAAAACCTGGTATTTTAGCCCTACATACTAGAGCCACCATCTTCTAAAACCTGGTATTTTAGCCCTACATACTAGAGCCACCATCTTCTAAATCCTGGTATTTTAGCCCTACATACTAGAGCCACCATCTTCTAAAACCTGGTATTTTAGCCCTACATACTAGAGCCACCATCTTCTAAAACCTGGTATTTTAGCCCTACATACTAGAGCCACCATCTTCTAAAACCTGGTATTTTAGCCCTACATACTAGAGCCACCATCTTCTAAAACCTGGTATTTTAGCCCTACATACTAGAGCCACCATCTTCTAAATCCTGGTATTTTAGCCCTACATACTAGAGCCACCATCTTCTAAATCCTGGTATTTTAGCCCTACATACTAGAGCCACCATCTTCTAAAACCTGGTATTTTAGCCCTACATACTAGAGCCACCATCTTCTAAAACCTGGTATTTTAGCCCTACATACTAGAGCCACCATCTTCTAAAACCTGGTATTTTAGCCCTACATACTAGAGCCACCATCTTCTAAAACCTGGTATTTTAGCCCTACATACTAGAGCCACCATCTTCTAAAACCTGGTATTTCACATTCGGCCATGATTGGGAGTCACATAGGGCGGCGCGCAATTGGCCCAGCGTCGTCCGGGGTTGGCGTCATTGTAAATAAGAATTTGTTCTTGCCTAGTTAAATAAAGATGACATTTTTGAAAACAATTCTATAACAGAGTTGGTTAGAGGCGTTAGCCCTCTGTGTTGCTACCTCCGCTACCTTCCTCCTCCCCTGGTTGCATACACACACAGCCTTGAACCCTGCCCACAAGACATTGTTACTGGAGAGCAGTATTGAGGAGTAAGTGGGATAGTAGGGAAGAGAAGAATGAGTGGTTAGGAGAGAAAGGGAGACTTGATAGCGGGGTAGAGAAGGAGCGGAGACAGGAGAAGAGGTTGAGAGGCTGACTAAGTGGAAAAGCGATGGAGAAGGAAAGAGGGGTGAAAGAACAAGGGAAAGGGATATTAGGTTGACAGAGAAAAGCAAGAGAATTAGAGCGAAGGGATGATGAAGCTGATCAATAAGATGGAACAGTAGAATGAAAGGAGAGAGCTAGAGCCTCTGATTGTTAGAGGAAGATGCATTGGAGAGGAGCGGACCGAGAGGAGCAAGTCTGTGGTTGATTAGTAGGGGGGAAGATGGGGAAGCTTATCTAACCAAGATGAAAGGGGGGAACGCAATGGAGTTATATAATTATGTACACTGAACAAAAATATAAATGCAACATGTGAAGTGTTGGTCCTATGTTTCATGAGCTGAAATAAAAGGGTCTTGACCGGACTGCGGTTCGGCGTCATTAGACTTCAGTGCTCACCTTCGATGGCCACTGGCACGCTGGAGAAGTGTGCTCTTTATGAATGAATCCCAGTTTCATCTGTACCGGGCTGGTAGCAGACAGCATGTATGGTGTCGTGTGGGTGAGCTGATGTCTACGTTGTGAACAGAATGCCCCATGGTGGCGGTGGGGTTATGGTATAGACAGGCAAGAGCTATGGACAACGAGCACGAACACAATTGCATTTGATTTATGTCAATTTGAAAACACAGAGATACCGTGACGAGATCCTGAGCCCCATTGTTGTGCCATTCATCCGCTGCCATCATGTTTCAGCATGATAATGCACGGCCCCATGTCACAAGGATCTGTTCAAAATTCCTGGAAGCTGAAAATGTCAGCTCGTCCATGGCTTGAATACTCATCAGACCTATCACCCACTGAGCATGTTTGGGATGCTCTGGATCAACGTGTACGACAGCTTTTTCCAGTTCCGGCCAATATCCAGCTACTTCGCACAGCCATTGAGGAGTGGGAAAACATTCCACAGGCCACAATCAACAGCCTGATCAACTCTATGTGAAGGAGATGTGTCGCGCTGCATGAGGCAAATGGTCCCACAAGATACTGACTGGTTTCTGATCCATCTTTTTTTTTTAAAGATCGCTGTGACCAGCAGATGCATATCTGTATTCAGTCATGTCAAATTCATAGACTAGGGCCTAATTCATTCATTCAAATAGTTAATTTAAGAAAATCATACAAACTCAGTAAAAATCTTTTGAAATTGTTTCATGTTGCATTTTATTTATGTTCAGTGTAGCAGCAGTAGGAGGAGGAGATAAGTGATAGAGGGAGAGGAGTAGAGTGTCTGAGTAGAGCAGATGGCTCCAGCCTGTGGCGTCCAGCCAGAGGAACAGGTGCGGGATCACGTGACCGCGGGTTACCAGGGCGATGTGATTGCTCTTGGCTGCAAATGAAAGGAGAGGGGGGCCCTAGAGTAGAGCCAGCAAGGGAGTGAGCTAAGGAGAGACTGCTCGCCCCCAGGGCTTTGTGTAATCTGTGGCAGGGAGGAGCGGAGCGGGCTCTCTCTCTCTCTCTCTCTCGCTCTCTGTGTGTGGAAAGAGACACACAGCTTCCCTCCCTCCTCTTCCCTTCTCTAGCTGTTCGTTTCAACCGTCCGTCATCCAGCCTCAAGGAAATGAATTGACCTCAAACTGTTACTTTAAAATATGGCGTCTCCATGATGGTTACGAGAAATCACACGACTTCCATCTCAGTGTTTATCTGAACATCAACTTTGAAACCACAGGTTTAACTTGCTAAATGCTCTTGTGTGTACAGATGATTGTTGATTGTTCCAACAGTCATCAAAATGGTTTCCGCTGGTGTCTACGGTGGGTCCTCCATGCTATGGAAAGTCTATATAGTGGAAGCAGATTATGAGTTTTTCAGGAGTTTAAAGATTGTGGTGTAAAGTTAACTATACTTTAGGCCAGTGTATCCTAACTCCAGTACTTCAGTGCAAACATGTATGCTGTTGAGTGTACCCGAGGCCTGGAGTTGGGAAACACTGTTTCAAGTATTGTTGACTTCATACTATCAGAGACAGAAGCAAAAGCTGACTGTAATACCTGTTTTAAGATGACATGAGATGGTGTTCACTCTCATCAGTCATTCTCTACATATTCTCCACCTCTTTCATATCAACCTCTCATTCATCCTTCTCTTCCTAATCCCGCCGTCCTCTTCTCTGTCGCTCTTTCATCCTTCTCCTAATCCCTCTCTTCCCCTCCTACCTCTAGAAGCACTAAGAAGGTGGAGTCAGCGGAGGGCAGTGGCAGCAGTGTGAAGGAGACTAAGAGGAAGAGGGAGCCCTCGGTCAGCTCCGATGTGGAGAAGTCACCCCCAGGCCCCTCTGATGAGGACGACGACGACGACAGTGTCCAGGTACGCGCACACACACCACACACACTGTAACGTTAGTGACACACACACAGTAACATCAGTTTTGAGCTAACCTAACATAGCACGTGTAAAATAAATGCCTGAAACTAGATCCCCGACATACTGGCCTGAAACTAGATCCCTTACATACTGGCCTGAAACTAGATCCCCGACATACTGCCCTGAAACTAGATCCCCGACATACTGCCCTGAAACTAGATCCCCGACATACTGCCCTGAAACGAGATCCCCGACATACTGGCCTGAAACGAGATCCCCGACATACTGGCCTGAAACGAGGTCCCCGACATACTGGCCTGAAACGAGGTCCCCGACATACTGGCCTGAAACGAGGTCCCCGACATACTGGCCTGAAACGAGGTCCCCGACATACTGGCCTGAAACGAGGTCCCCGACATACTGGCCTGAAACGAGGTCCCCGACATACTGGCCTGAAACGAGGTTGAAAACAGTTTCCCCGCTACTGCCCTAAACTAGTCCCCGACATACTGGCCTGAAACGAGGGTCCCCGACATACTGGCCTGAAACAGGTCCCCGACATACTGGCCTGAAACGAGGTCCCCGACATACTGGCCTGAAACGAGGTCCCCGACATACTGGCCTGAACCGAGGTCCCCGACATACTGGCCTGAAACGAGGTCCCCGACATACTGGCCTGAAACGAGGTCCCCGACATACTGGCCTGAAACGAGGTCCCCGACATACTGGCCTGAAACGAGGTCCCCGACATACTGGCCTGAAACGAGGTCCCCGACATACTGGCCTGAAACGAGGTCCCCGACATTACTGGCCTGAAACGAGGTCCCCGACATACTGGCCTGAACCGAGGTCCCCGACATACTGGCCTGAAACGAGGTCCCCGACATACTGGCCTGAAACGAGGTCCCCGACATACTGGCCTGAAACGAGGTCCCCGACATACTGGCCTGAAACGAGGTCCCCGACATACTGGCCTGAAACGAGGTCCCCGACATACTGGCCTGAAACGAGGTCCCCGACATACTGGCCTGAAACGAGGTCCCCGACATACTGGCCTGAAACTAGACCCCTTACATACTGGTCTTAAACTCCTAACACTGTTTTTTTTTTCTCGTTATCTCCTGCACTGTTCAACCAATCCAGTAAATGTGGAGGAGGAGTTAAGCCTAAGTCTCCTTTTTAACATCCAAACGTGGAAGTCATGTGACAGGCTCTCTTTCCATTTCCTCTGAAAACCAGAACATCCAGTTGTTGGGGGACTCTGCAGAGGCTAGTTGTAAACACACACAGTAACATCGGTGGTACAGTAACATCGGTGGTACAGTAACATCGGTAACGTCACGGTGGTACAATGATCCAATGTTGACATGAGCCTGGGGGTGGCGTAGTGACAATACAAGCAAGCAGCACTTTTATACAAACACCCGCTATTACTCTTAATCATGGTAGCCAGTGGTGTTTGTTGTAGAACAAGTTTGGGATGAAACTGTTTAGCACTACAGAACGCTCAAATAGAAACGTATTGGTCAGAACAGAGATTACACATTCAGAACCTCTTAACCCAGGTCTATCTGCGACGTTCTAGACCCTCTATGAAGATGCCTGTGTTCATTTATTGACATACTTCTGGTCTTAATTGTTTGAATAAATTATGCAACCATACAAAAGTAGTGTACTATATAGGGACTAGGGTGCAGATTGAGACGCTATCTGACTCTAGTTTCTACCGGCATTCTTGTTCAATTTCGGACTGGTCCTGGTGTTTTGGACTGGTCCTGGTGTTTTGGACTGGTCCTGGGGTTTTGGACTGGTCCTGGGGTTTTGGACTGGTCCTGGGGTTTTGGACTGGTCCTGGGGTTTTGGACTGGTCCTGGGGTTTTGGACTGGTTGTGGATTGGTCCTGGGGGTTTGGACTGGTTGTGGATTGGTCCTGGGGATTTGGACTGGTTGTGGATTGGTCCTGGGGGTTTGGACTGGTTGTGGATTGGTCCTGGGGATTTGGACTGGTCCTGGTGTTTTGGACTGGTCCTGGTGTTTTGGACTGGTCCTGGTGTTTTGGACTGGTCCTGGTGTTTTGGACTGGTCCTGGTGTTTTGGACTCGTCCTGGGGTTTTGGACTCGTCCTGGGGTTTTGGACTGGTCCTGGGGTTTTGGACTGGTTGTGGATTGGTCCTGGGGGTTTGGACTGGTTGTGGATTGGTCCTGGGGATTTGGACTGGTTGTGGATTGGTCCTGGGGATTTGGACTGGTTTTGGACTGGTCCCGGGGTTTTGGACTGGTTCTGGGGTTTTGGACTGGTTCTGGGGGTTTGGACTGGTTTTGGATAGATCCTGGGGGTTTGGACTGGTTCTGGGGGTTTTGGACTGGTCTGGGGTTTTGGACTGGGTTTGGACTGGGTTTGGGGTTTTGGACTGGGTTTGGACTGGTTCTGGGGTTTGGACTGGGTTTGGACTGGTTCTGGGGTTTGGACTGGTTTTGGACTGGTTCTGGGGGTTTGGACTGGTTTTGGACAGATCCTGGGGGTTTGGACTGGTTCTGGGGGTTTTGGACTGGTTCTGGGGGTTTTGGACTGGGTTTGGACTGGTTCTGGGGGTTTTGGACTGGGTTTGGACTGGTTCTGGGGGTTTTGGACTGGGTTTGGACTGGTTCTGGGGTTTGGACTGGGTTTGGACTGGTTCTGGGGTTTGGACTGGTCCTGGGGGTTTGGACTGGTTTTGGACTGGTTCTGGGGGTTTGGACTGGTTCTGGGGTTTTGGACTGGACCTGGGGTTATTCAGGAGTGAATTTAATCAAAATATCGTCACACACACACACACACACTCCTCCACTCTGATGCAGGCATATATGGGAGCTGTTAGCAGCAAATTACTAAACCAACCCAAATATCCAGGTGACCCACCCGGCTGATACTGGGGCACTGCCCAATGTTCACCAGTCTTCAACACTAGGCACTGCCCAATGTTCACCAGTCTTCAACAGTAGGCACTGCCCAATGTTCACCAGTCTTCAACAGTAGGCACTGCCCAATGTTCACCAGTCTTCAACAGTAGGCACTGCCCAATGTTCACCAGTCTTCAACAGTAGGCACTGCCCAATGTTCACCAGTCTTCAACAGTAGGCACTGCCCAATGTTCACCAGTCTTCAACAGTAGGCACTGCCCAATGTTCACCAGTCTTCAACAGTAGGCACTGCCCAATGTTCACCAGTCTTCAACAGTAGGCACTGCCCAATGTTCACCAGTCTTCAACAGTAGGCACTGCCTGACCGATGTAATACCATGTCTGCAGCGGTTACGGTTTATCCCTTCAGGACAGACTGCCTGCCTCGCGCTAGAGACTGGTCGTGTGGCTGGCTCCTAGGTTAGACTGTGCTGTAGATTGTGGAGGTTGTGGGAGTGAGCTTTCCTGATTTAAAATGAATCTGTAGACATTTCTCCTGTGATTTTTCTATGATCAATAAAATACCTGGGTCATGTTCGTTAAACACCAAACAGACAAACTGAGGCACCGTCTAAACTCGTCCCAAAATAAACTCATTTTTGTTTGTATGCAGGGCCAAAAATGAACACCCGTCACCTGCCAAATATGGGTGGATTTTGACATTGGCTGGTAAGCTGTCCATTGAACCAGCCACGTTGGCAGGTGCTCAGGGCTCCAGTGTGAGCATTTCACTTGCATTTGTGAATAAAAAGTATTATGTTGAAAGTATTTCTGCCGTCTTGTTTCATAGCTGGTAAATGAATCACACAAGGTCAAAGAACCATGAATCCTATAGCCTATCCCACCTCGCTCTGCAACACTGCTTGGCTGGGGGCTGTGCGCACGTGAAGCGCTGAGTGAAAGATTTGTTTTTAGAAGCGCTGTGGACAGACATAACAGTTGGTCTAGTTTACTTGAAACGAAAGTCTACTGAAGTGAGACTTTGTCCTTGTGTTTCTTGTTCTATTTCCATTGTTTTGTTCACAAGCTAGGTTGTTTTTCTATGTTTGACTTTCAGCTGCTAGAGAAGAGAATACAACACGGCTATTAGTCAGACTCTCAATCTCACAGGCACATGACTCTGGGGGTGCATTACCACGGAAACCTCCCACCCTTAAAGGGGCAGGTGAACATTTGTCTAATCTCTGATATTTTGGTTAAAAGGCCCAGGTCACAAAAATCTTAAATTAATCAATATACCGCTTTACTTCTTACAAGTAATACATGTATTGTTTTAGAAACATTACAACACATGTTCATCAGTTTTTTTGTTGCTGTAATTTTTTGTGGCAATATTTGGCCTGGTAAAAAATCTGAGTGGCTGGTAGATTATTATTATTTTAAATCAAAAAGTACATTTTAGGCCCTGTTTGTGTGCGTATTGAACAGGACCCAGGTGTGTTATGACTGCAGGCTTAATTCAGGGCCATTAGCCCAATATGGTACACCTGTTTAGCCTCGCTTTCTCTCTCTCTCCTCACCCTTCGCTCTCTCTCTCTCTCTCTCTCTCTCTCTCTCTCTCTCTCTCTCTCTCCTCTCTCTCTCTCTCTCTCTCCTCTCTCTCTCTCTCTCTCTCCCTCTCGCTCCTCGCGCTCTCGCGCTCTCGCGCTCTGCGCTCCCTCTCGCGCTCTCGCGCTCTCGCGCTCTCGCGCTCTCGTCTCGCTCTCTCCGCTCTCGTTCGCTCTCTCGCTCTCTCGCTCTCCCTCGCTCTCATCTCTCGCTCTCGTCGCTCTGCTCTCTCGCTCTCCTCCTCGCTCTCTCGCTCTCTCGCTCTCTCGCTCTCTCTCTCTCTCTCCTCGCTCTCCTCTCGCTCTCTCGCTCTCCTCGCTCTCTCGCTCTCCTCGCTCTCCTCGCTCTCTCGCTCTCGCCTCGCTCTCCTCGCTCTCCCCGCTCTCTCTCGCTCTCTCGCTCTCTCGCTCTCTCCGCCTCCTCTCGCTCTCTCTCTCGCTCTCTCGCCTCTCGCTTCGCTCTCCTTCGCTCTCTCGCTCTCTCGCTCTCCCTCGCTCTCCTCGCTCTCTCGCTCTCTCGCTCTCTTCGCTCTCCGCGCTCTCGCGCTCTCGCGCTCTCCCCTCCGCTCTCTCTTCGCTCTCTACGCCTCTCGCTCTCTCGCTCTCAGTCGCTCTCTTCGCTCTCTCTCTCTCTCTCTCTCTCTCTCTCTCTCGCTCTCCTCGCGCTCTCCGCTCTCTCGCGCTCTCGCGCTCTCTGCGCTCCTCGCGCTCTCGCGCTCTCGCGCTCTCGCGCTCCTCGCCTCTCGCTCTCTCGCTCTCTCCTCGCTCTCTCTCGCTCTCTCCTCGCTCTCTCCTCGCTCTCTCCTCGCTCTCGCTCTCCTTCGCTCTCGCTCTCCTCGCTCTCTCGCTCTCGCTCTCCTCGCTCTCTCGCTCTCCTCGCTCTCTCGCTCTCCTCGCTCTCTCTCTCTCCTCGCTCTCTCTCTCTCCTCGCTCTCTCTCGCTCTCCTCGCTCTCTCTCTCTCCTCGCTCTCTCGCTCTCTCGCTCTCCTCGCTCTCTCGCTCTCTCTCTCTCGTCGCCTCGCCTCGCTCTCGTCGCTCCTCGCTCTCTCGCTCTCTCGCTCTCCCTCTCGCTCTCCTCGCTCTCCTCGCTCTCCTCCTCTCTCTCGCCTCGCTCTCTCGCTCTCTCGCTCTCCATCGCTCTCTCGCTCTCCTCGCTCTCTCGCTCTCTCTCTCGCTCCATCGCTCTCCTCGCTCTCTCGCTCTCTCGCTCTCTCGCTCTCTCTCTCTCGCTCGCTCTCTCGCTCTTCCTCGCCTCTCTCAGCTCTCTCGCTCTCTTCGCCGCTCGCTCTCCTCGCTCTCTCTGCTCCTCACGCTCCGCTCTCGCGCTCTCGCGCTGCGCTCTCTCTCGCGCGCGCGCGCTCTCTCTCCGCGCGCGCTCTCTCTCCTCGCGCGCGCGTCTCTCTCGCGCAGCGGTCTCTCCTCTCTCTCTCTCGCGCGCGGCTCTCTCTCTCGCGCGCCTCTCTCTCGCGCGCGCTCTCTCTTCGCTCGCCCTCTCTCGCGCGCGCTTCTCTCTCGCGCGCCTCGCTCTCTCTCTCGCGCTCTCTCTTCTCCTCGCCAGCGCGCAGCTCCTCTCTCGCGCGCGCTCTCCATCTCGCGCGCGCTCTCTCTCGCGCGCGCTCTCTCTCGCGCGCGCGTCTCTCTCGCGCGCGCGCTCTCTCTCGCGCGCGCAGCGTCTCTCTCGCGCTCGCTCTCTCGTCTCTCGCGCGCGGCAAGCTTGCGCTCTCTCTCTCCTCTCTCTCTCGCGCGCGTCTCTCTCCTCGCGCGCGCGTCGTCGTCCCTCGCTCTCTCTCTCTCCTCCTCGCGCGCGCTCTCTCTCGCGCTCTCCTCTCCTCTCTCGCGCGCGCTCTCTCTCCGCGCGCCGCGCTCTCTCTCGCGCGCGCTCTCCTCTCTCGCGCGCGGCGCTCTCTCTCGCGCGCGCTCTCTCTCGCGCGCGTCGCGCTCTCTCGCGGCGGGCTCTCTCTCGCGCTCCGGGGCGCTCTCTCTCTCGCGCGCTCTCTCCTCGCGCGCGCTCTCTCTCGCTCTCGTCTCGCGCTCTCTCTCGCGCGCGCGCTCTCTCTCGCGCGCGCGCTCCCTCCCGCTCTCTCATCGACGCGCGCGCTCTCGCTCTCTCCTCCGCGCGCGCGTCTCTCTCTCGCGCGCTTGCCAGCGCGGCCTCGTCTCCTCTCTCTCTCTCTCTCTCTCTCTCTCTCCTCTCTCTCTCTCCTCTCTCGCTCTCTCGCGCGCGGCATCTCTCTCTCTCTCGCGCGCTCTTCTCTCTCTCGCCTCCTCTCCTGCTCACATCTCGTCTCTCTCTCTCTCTCCGCGCGGCTCTCCTCCTCTCCTCTCCCTCTTCTCGCTCTCTCTCGCGCTCTTTCGCGCCCTCTCTCTCCTCGTCTCTCTCTCTCTCTCGCGCGCTCTCTCTCTCTGCGCGCGCGCGCGGCGCTCTCTCTCTCGCGCTCTCTCTCTCCCTCTCGTCCTCTCGCCGCCGCTTCTCTCTCTCTCCCGCTCCGTCGCTCGCTCTCTCTCTCCTCTCGCGCGCTCTCGCTCTCTCTCTCTCTCGCTTCTCCGCTCTCTCTCTCCCGCGCGCTCTCTCTTCGCGCTCTCTCTCTCGTCTCGCGCTCTCTCGCTCTCTCTCGCTCTCTTCGCGCGCTCTCGCTCTCTCTCTCGCGCTCCTCGCGCTCTCTCTCTCTCTCGCGCTCTCTCTCTCTCTTCGCGCTCTTCTTTCGCGCTCTCTCTCGCGCTCCTGCGCGCTCTCTCGTCGCGCTCCTCTCGCGCTCCTCTCGCGCTCCTCTCGCGCTCCTCTCGCGCTCTCATTCCGCGCTCTCTCGCGCTCGGTCTCCGCGCTCTCATCCTCTCTCTCGCTCTCTCCTCTCAGCGCGCGTCTCTCGCGCGCTCTCTCTCTCCGCGCGCTCTCTCGCTCTCTCTTCTCTCGCGCTCTTCTCTCTCTCGTCGCGTGCTCTCTCTTCTCTCTCTGCGGCGCTCTCTCTCTCGCGCTCCTCTCTCTCTCGCGCTCTCATCTCTCGGGCCCTCTTCTCCCTTCTCGCTCTCCTCTCCTCTCGCGCGTTCTCTCTCTCTCTCCTGTCTCCTCCTCTCTCTCTCTCTCTCTCTCCTCGCGCTCTCTCTCTCGCTCTCTCGCTCTCTCGCTCTCTCGCTCGCTCCTCCCTCGCTCTCTCGCTCTCTTCGCTCTCCTCGCTCTCCTCGCTCTCCGGACTCTCTCGCTCCTCGCGCTCATCTCGCTCTCCTCGCGCGCTCTCTCGGCGCGCGCTCTCTCGCGCGCGCTCTCTCGCGCGCGCTCTCTCTCTCGCGCGCTCTCTCTCGCGCGCGCTCTCTCTCGCGCGCGCTCTCTCGCGCGCTCTCTCTCTCGCGCGCGCTCTCTCTCTCGCGCGCGCTCTCTCTCTCGCGCGCCTCTCTCTCTCGCGCGCCTCTCTCTCTCGCGCGCCTCTCTCTCTCGCGCGCGCGCTCTCCTCTCCGCGCGCTCTCTCCTCTCGCTGCGCCTCTCTCGCGCGCGTCTCGCGCTCTCCTCTCGCGCGCTCTCTCTCGCGCGCAGCTCTCTCTCTCTCCTCCTCTCTCTCGCCCCGCTCTCTCTCGTCCTCGCGCGCATCTTCTCGTCGCTCGCGCGCGGCTCTCTCTCTCGCGCGCTCTCTCTCCGCGCGCTCTCTCTCGCGCGCGCTCTCTCTCGCCGCGCTCTCTCTCGCGCGCGCCGCGGCCTCTCTCTCGCGCGAAGCTGCGCTCTCTCCTCTCGTCGCGCGCGCTGCTCTCTCTCTCGCGCGCCGATGCGCTCTCCTCTCCTCTCGCGCGCGCGCGCTCTCCCTCTCGCGCGCTCCGTCTCTCTCTCTCTCTCTCCGCGCTCTGGTCGCTCTCTCTCGTCGCGCGGTCGCTCTCGCTCTCTCTCCGCCCGCCTCGCGCTCTCTCTCTCGCGCCTCGCTCGCTCTCTGCCTCTCGCGCGCGCGCTCGCTCTCCTCTCTCTCGCGCGCTCGCTCTCTCTCCGCGCGCCGCGCTCTCTCCTCGCCGCGCTGTGCTCTCGCTCCCTCTCGTCTCTCTCATCTCCTCTCTTCTCTCTCCTCTCTCCTCTCTCTCGCTCTCTCTCTCCTCTCTCCCCCTCTCTCTCTCTCTCCTCTCTCGCTCTCTCGCGCCCCTCTCTCTCCTCTCGCTCTCTCTCTCGTCTCTCGCTCTCTCTCTCTCCCTCCCCCCTCGCCCTCTCTCTCGCCGCGCGCATGCTCTCTGGGCGGTCGCGCTCTCTCGCTCTCTCTCCTCTCCTCTCTCTCTCTCGCGCGCTCTCCTCGCGCGCCTCTCTCTCTCTCCTCTCGTCGCCCGCGCTCTCTCTCTCGCTCGCAGCTCTCCTCTCGCGCGCTCGCCTCTCTCTCTCTCCCGCTCCTCTCTCTCGCTCCCGCTCCTCTCTCTCGCTCCCGCTCCTCTCTCTCTCTCCCTCGCTCCTCTCTCTCGCTCCTCTCTCGCTCTCCTCTCTCTCGCTCCTCTCGCTCTCTCTCCGCCTCCTCACTCGCGCGCTCTCTCGCTCTCTCTCTCGTCGCGCTCTCTCTCTCCGCTCTCTCTCTCTCTCTCTCTCTCCGCGCTCTCTCTCGGCTCTCTCGCTCTCTCGCCGCTCCTCTCGCGCGCTCTCCGCTCTCTCTCGCGCTCTCCCCTCTCGCCGCTCTCTCTCTCTCTCCTCCGCCGCTCTCTCTCTCTCTCTCGCGCTCTCTCTCGCGCTCTCTCTCCTCGCTCTCTCCGCCCTTCGTCTCGCGCTCTCTCTCGCTCTCGCTCTCTCTCGCGTCCTCGCTCTCTCTCTCTCTCGCGCGCTCTCTCGGCGCTCTCTCTCCCTCCGCGCGCTCTCGGCGCTCCTCTCTCTCTCATCTCGCTCTCAGCGCGCCTCTCTCTCTCTCTCCGGCGCTCTCTCTCTCTCTCGCGCTCTCTCCTCTCGCTCTCTCTCTCCGCTCTCTCTCAGCGCTCTCTCTCTCCGCGCTCTCCTCTCTCTCTCTCTCGCCTCTCCTCTCTCTCTCGCCGCTCTCTCTTCTCTTGCTCTCTCGTTCTCGCTCTCCGCGCTCTCTCTCTCTCGCGCTCTCTCTCTCTCTCGCGCTCTCTCTCCTCTCTCATCCTCTCGCCTCTCGCTCTCTCTCTCTCTCTCTCCTCACCCCTCGCGCTCTCTCTCCTCTCTCTCTCTCTCTCTGCGCTCTCTCTCGCCTCTCTCTCGCGCTCTCTCCTCTCTCGCGCTCTCTCTCGCGCTCTCCTCCTCCTCTCGCCTCTCTCTCTCGCGCTCTCTCTCTCTCGCTCGCTCTCTCTCTCCCGCTCTCTCTCTCCCGCGCGCCTCGTCGCGCTCTCTCTCCTCTCCGACCTCTCTCTCTCTCTCTCCCCGCCCCGCGCTCTCTCTCTCGCGCTCTCTCTCTCCTCTCTCGCGCTCTCCTCCCGCTCTCTCCTCGTCTCTCTCGCTCAGCCTCTCTCTCTCTCTCTCGATGCGCGCTCTCTCTCTCTCTCCCGCTCTCGTCTCTCCCTCAGACTCTCTCTCCCCTCGTCTCTCTCTCCGCGCTCTCTCTCTCTCGCGGCTCTCTCTCTCTCGTCGCTCTCTCTCTCCTCACCTTCGCTCTCCTCTCTCTCTCCTCTCTCTCTCTCCTCTCCCCTCGCGTCTCTCCCTCTTCTCTCTCGTCCTCTCCGCTCTCTCTCGTCCACCTCTCTCTCCTCTCTCCCTCTCATCTCTCGCCTCCTCTCTCTCTCTCTCTCCCTCTCTCTCGCCCCCTCGCCTCTCTCCCTTCGTCTCCTCTCCTCTCTCCTCTCTCTCCTCTCTCTCCTCCCCTTCGCTCTCGCTCTCCTCTCTCTCTCTCTCCTCACCCCTCGCCTCATCCCTCGCCTCGCTCCGCTCTCCCTCATCCCCTCTCTCTCTCCTCTCCTCTCTCTCCTCTCTCACCGCTGCTCACGCCGCTCTCTCTCTCTCTCCGTCTCTCTCTCTCTCTCGCTCTCTCCTCTCTCTCCCCACCTCATCTCTCGCGCGCTCTTCCTCCTCTCTCCCCTCTCTCTCGCTCTCCTCTCCTCCCCTCGCTCTCCTCCCTCTCTCTCTCTCTCTCTCTCTCCTCACCCCTCGCTCTCTCTCGCTCTCTCTCCTCACCCTTCGCTCTCGCTCTCCTCTCTCTCTCTCTCCTCACCCCTCGCGCTCTCTCGCTCTCTCTCGCTCTCTCTCGCTCTCTCTCGCTCTCTCTCGCTCTCGCTCTCTCTCGCTCTCTCCTCGCTCTCGTCTCTCTCTCACCCTCTCACGCTCTCTCTCCCTCTCTTCTCTCCTCACCCTCTCGCTCTCACGCTCGCTCTCTCTCTCTCTCTCTCCTCTCTCTCCTTCTCGCTCTCTCCTCGCTCTCTCTCTCTCTCTCTCTCCTCGCTCTCTCTCTCTCCTCGCTCTCTCTCCTCACCCTCTCGCTCTCGCTGTTTCTTTGTGACGGCAATATTGTGGTTTTCCATTTTCCC